>NC_068356.1:152994149-153294149 GCF_020536995.1 Dreissena polymorpha | reverse complement strand
TTTTTGCTTAAGATGGCATTATCCATTAAGAAATCGTAAAACTCCTTTAGTGAAATCACATTTTTGTCAGCCGTCAGCCATCTTACTTCCTGTGTTCGTAACGGTTGAATTGTTCCAAGTCAAGGATGTCGACAACGAACAGAAAACGCCCACACCATTTCATGGTATAATACACCGCTCTTGTAAATGTCATAATTAAACTGCGCTTTATGTTTAATTCTTATTTTAAATCCAAGATGGCTGCCATTTGTCTGTTTTACTGAGTCAGTTGTTAAGTTGACGTTCGAGTTTAGCTAAGTCATAATGTCGTCATTGACCAGTTATTTCGTCACCGACCACTTTTTGCCCATGTATTCTTGGTCATTGGCCGATAGTTGGTACATGACCACCTTACGACCATTTTTCGACCGATTTTCGCCCCAGATTTATGGTCGATCCCATCACAGAGTATATAAGGAGCCAATTTTTTTGCTCCGAGGCAGTCTCGATCAGTCTTTTCATAGGAACCAACTCCACGTCATTTTTAACAAAAATCTAACTTAAAGTCTTTCGAGTACGTGGTTTGATTGCTATAACTTGTAAATGGTTTATTTTTAATACTTAATACTTTACTAACAGTCTAACATAAAAAGTAACTATTTAAGCGTAAGCTGCATGTATTGTATTAATGCACTTGTGTGAATTGATCTGTCTTTGATCAGCTGTTTATGTTGAATTTTTTTAATATCGCCATATTGGGAACAATCTGTATCTGTTCTAGAGGATCAGTGTAAACAATACGCAGAATTTGTTAGCCAGTGGGTTCCTGTATACGTGTATTATCAAATTAATTGTATAATGTTTAAAGTTGAAGGTGAACGGAAATAGTGAATAAAAAACAGTTTGAAACGTTTATTGTCTTAAAGTCATTTTATTAACCATCCAGAATCTATCTGTAAAGTAACAATAAATAGATGATGCTGATCTACGCAATCGGCAGAACGCTACATATTTATGGTGGCAGCGGTGGGATACTGTTACATTCCTATAAAATCAGTATTCTTTGATTTGTTCCTAGTCTTCGAGAAGAATAAGAACGCTACCGAACCTATTTCGTTTATATTAAAGGTCTGGTTAAGTAGCACACGGTTAACTAACAACAACGAAGAATATAACGTTTATTGTGAACATAAAATTGAACTCTTATAATTTTAAATCATTTATTGAGACATTAGATTAAACAACATAACATAAAATGGCCAACAGTGACCCTGAAGTCCAGTTCAATCTCCCTTACAATGAGGGTGGCCCGGTTAATGCAGAGAGTCCAGGCGCCGCTTACATCGACCCGGAAACAGTATCAGAAGCCTATGATAGCGATGCTACACACCGACCCATGAGTCTAAGCAAACAACCATCTCGCCGTAGATCATCTCGTGACCTCTGGAAGGCCGTAGATACGCTTCAGAGTTGTATCAGGGACCTTGCCACTGAGGTTAAGGCAGCAAAGGGGGCTCACCCAGAGGCATCGGCCAATGTGCAGACTAGCATCAGAGCTAGGCCGGTTGGTGATCAGGGTAGTTCATTGCAACAGCCTGCTTCGTCCCTCGATGGCACGGCCCTGATTAATGTCAACATGTCCGCCCTTAGACCGGATGCTCCAAGCTTCCACGCAGAGGGAGATAGCAATCAACCGTGGGCAGCGCCTGCAACCCATCAGTTTACTTCGCCACCTCAGCGGGCTCCTCAACGGGTATGCATGCCCACCAACGAACGGATCAAGGTGTCCCCATTCACCGGCAATGAAAACTGGCAAGTTTGGATTGCCAGGTTCGATACCATTGCAGACCGCATGGGTTGGGGAGACGAGCGAAGGCTAGACCATCTGCTGCAAAACATAGAAGGGCAGGCGGCCGAGTTTGTCTTTACGCAGCTTCACGCATCGGTGGTAAGCAACTACCTATCCTTAGTATCTGAGATAGGGGGGCGATACCGAATGCTGGAGTCAGCACGCTCGTTTGTTTCTAGATTCAACCATCGTGTGCAGCAACACAGCGAGTCCGTAGAAGAGTACGCGGCTAATTTGAAGATGCTTTATGACAAAGGACATCCGCATTGGGATAGGCGCACGCGTGACGAAGATCTGGTACGCCAATTTTTAGATGGTCTCCTAGACCAGGACGCTCGTTTTGAAGTCGAGTTTAATAAAGAGCCATCCAATATTGCAGACGCCGTCTTCTATGCTGTGTCCTTCTTGCAAATCACTAAAAGCACCAATAAGGGCGATTGGAAGCAGCACCGGCCTACCAGGAGAGCAACAGAGTGCATTGAGGCCGACGACAAGCAGCGACATCGGGACACCAGGCAGCACGACAGTCCGTACAATTGGCAGTATAAGACTACTGAAATGCGTAGTCCCAACACGGAGAAACAGCATTTGTCCAGCGAGTCGGCGATTGACCGCCAGGAGGCACTAATGCAGCAGATCCTTAAAAGGCTTGAATCTCTAGAGGCACAGGAATCGGAAAGAAGACCCTGGTTAAAGAGGGAGGTCGAATGCTTCAAGTGCCATGAGAAGGGTCACTACGCTAGGAAGTGTACAGCCACTAAACAAGGTTCGCCAAACGTCAAGACCGAGTTAAGGAAGACAGCAGACAACCATTTAAACGAACAGGGACCAGCCCTTGTGGCCAAAGGGAGGTCCCATTAGAGAGCTACAAAGGCCATGATGGACAGGAGGAGAAGCAACAGATCCGTAGCCGTACGGATGAAGCCGCTACCAATAGGGAGGTACAGAGGCCAGGGAAGTTGGCAGAAGGGGTTTATGTACACGGCAAGGTAAACGGTCATCCGGTAACGTTCACGGCAGATACGGGTGCTTCACGGACCATCATCTCGACGAGGGCATTTAATCAGTTGCCGGTCACTTCACGTCCGCTGTTGGACAGATCATCCCGATTGATTGGTGCAAACGGGGCACCAATTTAGGCTGCTGGTGAAGCGATTATGGATCTTGAGCTGGGCCCACTTTTACTGTCTGAAAAGGTCATCATTGCAGAAACAGAAGACGAAGCATTGCTGGGGTACGACATTCTTAAGGGAAGACACGGAGAACCAGCAGATGTATTGTTAAGCGGCAACAAGATCCTCCTCGATAGGCTCGAGATACCTATATTCCAGGTGGGCAAGTCCAACAGGGCCAGGCGCGTTACGGTAGCAAACGACATGATACTTCCTGGTATGGCCGAGGCTTTTGTAAGCGTATTTGAGGAGCGCTTCACAGACGATGACGAAGACGTCAATTCTGACTTCATAGTCGAACCTGTCCAACAGTTAGAGGACATGTATGCACTTCGAATGGCAACAACGTTGGTCAATGTCAATCAATCACCAACATGTAGTATCAGGATTTTAAATCCTTTCTCCATGGAAGTAATGCTTCGACAAGACACCGAAATCGGTAGGGCAGAAAGGATCGAGCGCATCGTAAGTGTGCTGGCCAAAGAAGAATGTACTGAAGACAAATGGAACCATGCAGCCATCCGCCGAGTGAAGACAAGTCAAGAGTCTGCAAGGTCGGATCATATCAAAAGCATACCCATGTCAGCGTCAAAAGAGATACCGGAGCACCTGATTAACCTGTTTGAGCGATCCACTTTGGGGAGGGGTCATCAAGAAGCCCAACAAATAGCAAGCCTTCTTATCAAACACAGTGATACCTTCTCAAAAGATGACTCGGATCTTGGTCTGACACATCTGGCCGAGCACGCCATCAACACCGATAATGCGGCACCTGTAAGACAAAGGCCAAGAAGAGTCCCACTAGCGCATGCCGAGGCAGAAAAGCAAGCAATGGAAGACCTCTTGCAAAAAGGTGTTATCCGTGAGAGCACCTCTCCATGGGAAAGCCCAATAGTCCTGGTGAAGAAAAAGGACGGATCGGTTCGACCTTGTGTGGACTATAGGAGGGTGAATGCTTTAGTCAAGCAGGACGGTTTCCCGTTGCCAAGGGTGCAGGATTGCTTGGACGCAGTAGCAGGATCGAAGTACTTCAGCAGTTTGGACCTTACGTCAGGTTATTTCCAGACTCCCTTAAAGGAAGCAGATATACCCAAAAGTGCGTTCGTTTGCAAGTTCGGGCAATTCGAGATGACCCGTATACCGTTTGGGCTCAATAATGCTGCTAGTACCTTTCAGAGAACGATGGAGTTGGCACTCCAAGGCCTGCAGTAGTTGACCTGTATGGTGTACATCGATGACATAATCATCTACCACTCTAATTTCGAAGGCCATATGAGCCGGGTGGACGAGGTGCTCAGTCGGCTACGGTTAGCCGGATTAAAGTTGAAACCAGACAAATGTCACCTGCTACAAACCAAGGTGCGATTTTTAGGACACATCGTGTCAGAACAAGGTTTACAGCCAGACCCAACCAACGTAGCCAAAATTCTTCACTGGCCAAAACCAAACACCCCAAAGCAGGTAAAGCAGTTCGTGGCAACTGGGTCCTACTACAGGAGATTCATCAAAGATTTCGCTCGCAAGGCCCGTCCCCTGATACAACTCACTTGCAAGGACGCAGTTTTCCACTGGGATGAAGCGCAAGAAGAAGCTTTTAAGGCCCTTAAAGAGGCACTGGTGAGTCCGGAAGTGATGGGCTATCCACTCAATGATGGCGGAACATTCTTGCTTGATGTAGATGCATCTGGCCTGGGAATAGGTGGCGTACTGTCGCAAGAACAAGAAGTTCGTGAGCGGGTCATCTCTTACGCAAGCAGAGCTATGAACCGTGCTGAAAGAAATTACTGCATCACCGAACAAGAGTTATTAGCTGTAGTTTACTTTGTCCAGTACTTTCGTCAGTATTTGCTGGGTCGCCATTTTGTTGTCAGAAGTGATCACCAAGCCCTTGTTTGGATTTTCAGTATGAAAGAGCCAAGCGAAAAAATCGCGCGTTGGATCGAAATTTTATCGCCTTTTGATTTCAGCATAGAGTATCGCCCTGGCACAAAGCAGGCACACTGTGATGCACTTTCACGGTGTGAGAGTCCTAGAGATTGTTCCTGTGACCAGGTAGACATGAGCAAGCACCTCAGATGCGGTCCATGTTCGAAGTGTCAGCGCAGAGCGGAAATCATGCTGGCTAGCTGGAAACCCCCTATTCTCGAAGAGAGAGCAGAGGTAAGATCAGGTGAAGAGAGCAGCGATGATAGCACCCCGGGTTACATCTCAAGAGTGGTGAAAAGAGCCAAGGACTGGATGGGAACATACTCTCCACCGGAAATGGCAAGGCTTCAAAATTCTGACCCCTTCATCGGTCCTGTAAAGTCCTTGTTCAAAGAACAAAGAAGGCCATCCAGAGACGATACAGCCTACTGGAGCCCTTAAGCACGACACTACGTACTGATGTGGGAGCAGCTCCACCTAGACGATGATGTGCTGTACCTCAAGTGTCAGTTCAATGGAGTATCCGTCAAACGTTTAGTGCTGCCCACTCAGCCGAGGACCAATCTGATTGGCCAGATGCACGACACCGTTGTAGGAGGTAACCAGGGTATCAAACGCACAAAGGCGAACATCACCAAGGTGCATTACTGGTACGACCTCAAGACCGACGTGAAGTTGTATGTCCAGCAATGTAATGTCTGTGAAGCAAATAAGAAACCACAGCGTCTACCTCGAGCTCAAATGGGCCACCTGAAGTTAGGAGCTCCATGGGATCTTCTCTGCATGTACTTCCTGGGTCCCCTGCCCGTAACATCTAGAGGTAACCGGTTCATCCTGGTCATAAATGACTACTATTTTACGAAGTATGTTGAGGTCATACCCGTAGCCGATCAAACCGCGGAAACCTGTGCCAATGCGGTCATTGAGCATTTCATCGCACGATGGGGTTCGCCGCTGCAGATACACAGTGATCAAGGTGCCGCATTTGAGAGCAACCTCTTCAAAGAGCTCTGCGGTATTCTACAGGTTACCAAGTCGATGACCAGTGCGCGGAATCCCAGAGGCAACGGACAAGTGGAGCGGTTCAATCGCAAGCTAATCAAAATGGTAAAGTCATACTTAGCGGGGGAGCCGACAAGCTGGGATCAGCACCTTGGCAGTCTCGCTGGTGCTTACAGAGCTACACCCCATGAGGCGAAGGGCTTCTCTCCAAACATGATGGTCTCGGGTCAAGAAGTCCGTCTGCCAGCTGATCTCGTGTATGTCAGTCCTTCCCCCAATGCCATACCAGAGCAACAAGCCGGCTACATTGGACAACTTCGAGAAAGGCTGGTCCGTGTCCATGAAATTGCCAGAAACCACCTAAAACAAAGAGCAAAGCGCAGCAAGGCAGTGTACGACCAGAAGGCTTCACTCCAAGAAGGAATATAAAGTGGGCGACCCAGTGTGGTGTTTAAACGAAAGTCGTAAAGTTGGATCTTGTCCTAAACTCAAGCAAATTTATGAGGGACCTATGCTTATTAAAGAAAAGAGATCCGCAATTAACTTCATGATACAAATTGGCAGAGATGGTCATAATAGACTTGTGCATCATGATAAATTGAAGCCGTACAGAGGCAAAAACATCCAAGCTTGGATGTTAAAAGTGCAAAATAAACTGAAAGTGAAGTGCAAAAATAGTGTAAATTAGTTAATCAAGTATCGGTTTAGCAAGTGCTTAAAGTTTAACTTCGTTAGTATATGATTGTTCATACTGCAATTTGAATTTGTTGATACATACATGTACAATGTACTCTATAAAAATAAAGTGAAAGTAAAAAAAACTATGATAGAAAAGTCTGGTTTATAGCCAGTCCGTTTATCACAGACATGTGTACAAGAATATTAACAATAAACAGGTTATTAACAATAAACAAAAAACTCAACAAATCATTATAAGCGATATCACATTCGTAATATCACTGATGATCATATACAAATCGGTGTCAACTATATCACAGTCATAATATCACAGACACTTGGCGAGCTTGCAAGACTTAAATTAAATATATAAATAAGTAACAAAAGTTCTTAATTGGTGAAAAAAGTACCATAAAGTCAGCGTAATTAAAGGGGTCAAAACAAAGTGTTTTTGATCAAAAACAGATTGGTTCCCTCAACTAGACCGGTAACTCGCCCTTCATTCCATGATGCTATATTTGCAGGATATGGAGACAGCAAAGAAACCAAGGGTGCAGTACCGCTGCAAAAATGTCAGAAGACCGACAGAAAGGGAAGACGTGTGGGCCATTTCTTCAAATACCATGTTACTTTTGATCAAGTACCTACACATGCAGCCTCTGCAGCTTCAGATGTCAGACACAGCAGCACCTTCTGGATCACGTTACAAAATACGCACCCCATTTTAAGGAGGCGAAGATGAGGGGCGTAACGGATTTACGTCGTTATCTGAATAAATCAGATAACCCTTACATTGTCTCCGAGTTGGACATTGACCGTTTGGGAGACCCTGTATCGGAGCAACATGCGGACGAAGCAGAAGAAGGGTGGTTTGATGTCCCAGAAGAAAATCCAATACTACCTGATTGGCTTACACCTGCTCAGGCGCCTAAAATCCAGTCACCAGTCACTCCTGCGCCGACGGGTCTGAACATGCTCAGGCATCAACCCTATATGCCCAACCATCTGCCGCTACCGCTTCAAGACATCTCGAATGGCTGGTTCATTCAGAACCATATTTCTAATGAAGTACCGGTCTACAGGCCTACACCGAAGGCAGCAGGTCAGGCCCAGCTATTCCAGCCTGCGAAGACTCCAAATTCTACTGCAGGAGCCAAGTTCGTCAAGTCGGTTGTGACACCTGGAACACCCATCCAGGATGAGATCGTCCTGCAACTGGATGACACCTCAAGCTTGGATTTCCTTGATGAAGAGCCTCTGGAGTTGCTGGCGCAAAAGGTTTGTAGTGGGTCAACAACGGTTAAAGGGGTAGATCCCGAGGTTCAGCCTACTCCACCCAAGAGGTAAGACAATCTGCGTCTCCCACTAGATCCCTTCCGAAAGTCCCCGAGGAGCGTGTTGAAACAGCAGTGCCAACGTCCCTTATCCTGGCGAACATCCAAAAACTAACCTCGCATATGGCTGCAGGTGTAGAAAGGATTGTGACAGAAATGAGCCGCCATACCCGGTTGTTGAAGAGGCAGAACGACTTGCTGCACAGAGTAACCACGGCCGTGCCCCAGGTGAGGGACGACATGGACAGGTTGCGGCGAAGAGAGAACCACTCATCAGTGAAAAGTGTTTCTAAAAAACATTAGAAAGTGACTTTAAACACTCAGTACATGACGATTGTTTTTAATTATAATATTTACAGTTTAAAGTATTAATTTACAAAAACACACTTGACAATGAAGAAGTGACATTGTCAGTAAGTTCATACGAACAATCTGTTAAATTACTGTTTATAGCATTACTTCAAATTTTAGTTTAAATGTTTATTCATAAAAGTTCAAACATAAGTATTTGAATACAGTGAAATCTCGCTATTAAGGCCACCAATGAACTTTTGAATGTATACTTTCATTCATGTTTAAAATGAATTGAAATTGACATTTGTGAATTGGCTCAGGAGAGCCAATTTTGTGCAAGGGGGTAATGAAATGCCCCAGCATTTCTGATTGACTTTGAAGATGTTTGTTTTAACAATTCTTACCTTTTGATGTTGTTGTTTTGTCATCTTAAACAGGCACCCAACGCGAGTAGTCATGTCCAACGTTGTTTTGTATAAACTGTGCTTATAAAATTTTATTATTTTATAAGCACAATTTTACACTTAACATGTATTTTATCCTGTGCTTGATTGTGTTCCGACTTTACATTGCAAGTAACATTACGACTCGCGAAATTTCATTACACTGGTCCTTAAAGCATATATTCAACTTCTTACTCACGTTTGTGAATGGTAATATCCATTGCATGCAATCAATTTCTACTAAGTCTCTTTATATGTTTGTTCCTTTTTGCTTAAGATGGCATTATCCATTAAGAAATCGTAAAACTCCTTTAGTGAAATCACATTTTTGTCAGCCGTCAGCCATCTTACTTCCTGTGTTCGTAACGGTTGAATTGTTCCAAGTAAAGGATGTCGGCAACGAACAAAAAACGCCCACACCATTTCATTGTATAATACACCGCTCTTGTAAATGTCATAATTTAACTGCGCTTTATGTTTAATTCTTATTTTAAATCCAAGATGGCCGCCATTTGTCTGTTTTACTGAGTCAGTTGTTAAGTTGACGTTCGAATGTAGCTAAGTCATAATGTCGTCATTGACCAGTTATTTCGTCACCGACCACTTTTTGTCCATGTATTCTTGGTCATTGGCCGAAAGTTGGTACATGACCTCCTTACGACCATTTTTCGACCGATTTTCGCCCCAGATTTATAGTCGATCCCACCACAGAGTATATAAGGAGCCAATTTTTTGCTCCGAGGCAGTCTCGCTCAGTCTTGACATAGGAACCAACTCCACGTCATTTTAAACAAAAATCTAACTTAAAAGTCTTTCGAGTACGTGGTTTGATTGCTATAACTTTTAAATGTTTTTTTTCTAATACTTAATACTTTACTAACAGTCTAACATAAAAAGTAACTATTTAAGCGTAAGCTGCATGTATTGTATTAATGCACTTGTGTGAATTGATCTGTCTTTGATCAGCTGTTTATGTTGAATATTTTTTAATATCGCCATATTGGGAATAATCTGTATCTGTTTTAGAGGATCAGTGTAAACAAAACGCAATATTTGTTAGCCAGTGGGTGCCTGTATACGTGTATTATCAACTTTAATTGTATAATGTTTAAAGTTGAAGTTGAACGGAAATAGTGAATAAAAAAACAGTTTGAAACGTTTATTGTCTTAAAGTCATTTTATTAACCATCCAGAATCTATCTGTAAAGAAACAATAAATAGATGATGCTGATCTACGCAATCGGCAGAACGCTACACTATTGTATGCGACCTGTGAGTTGATGAGACATATGTCGTATGGTTTATGTTATGCAATTGTTCATTTAACGAATGTCATCTCATATGAAAATAACACTTCTATTGTACGTGATCCGTTATGTAATGACACTTATGTATGCCGCGTTTCATGACATGCCACATTTATCGTTTGCCGCCGGTAAGGCGACGCTCTCGTACTAAGCACTGTTTTAGTTTATATCTTTTCTTTTATATCAATAATTATACCAATATTTAAACCTTACCACTATGTCGTAGACACACGTAAACTACGCATTATGCTCCTGACAAATGTCTAGTATAGCTTGTGAAACTATATTATGTCCTTTTTCAATAAAGGCGAATGATGTTTATTACTAGACCCACTCCGTTTAGTGCTTGCGCGATACACGCGTTAGTTATTTTTATTTGACGTTTCCAAGCGTGTTATTTATTCATAGAAATAGGCTTTGAATATATAAAGTGTTATTCGGGTACTTTTATACTTAAGCGCGTTGTGTCTGTTAATTTAATGACGTACAATGCTGTTAATAACATTTTTGTTTCTTTTGGCAACGTTGTGGAATGTAATTGGTAAGTATGGACCACATTAATGTCTTACATATATCTTGGTAGTCTTCTATTACAGCAAGAGAACATGGCCATTTGCTTGTCTCGGTATAAACATTGTTTAGATTGTATCATGGAATTTTTTCATTATCAACTCCCCTGAAACGTTAGAATAAGGGACAATGATTCACGTGTGTTATTTTAACGTTGGTTTATTTATTCTCGTAGCATTAAGTTTATTGTCATCAATGGCTTACTATACACATTATATTGTAGAGGCATTTGATTCTCCCGAACATGTTCATGCAGTTTTATTATTACTATATTTTGTAATAAAATGTGTTACACCTACATGCCACATATTTACCGGTATTCATTCGACCGTTTAAGCAAGCTAAACAGTGTATCAACATTAAACGCAATACAATAGTGGCACCATAATCTGTGTAAACTTGTTATTTATATGAACAAATGTAGCCACACAATGCCTTTTACATATTTTATTTAAAGGAAAAGTCAGGCTTATTGAAATGTTGTCTTGTTTTTATAAATGTTTAAAGCGAAGATGCTTTTGACCAGATCGTCCTTGCTAGCTGGAATTATATAAAAATGCATGGAAATGATCAACAACCCCTCTTTTGCTTCTGAACGCTATTCCTGTATATGCCGCATAAAAATGAATTTATAATAAAAAGAAAACATAAATTGATAATTAGTAAAAACTGCTAGTCTGGAATGATTTTTGAAACGTACTTAAATGTAACCTAAATTCTTCGGCTGGGCATATGTCCGTGTGCAACGGATACAACAACGACAGTTTCTTGAAAAAAATTATCAACAAACTGCTGCTAGTTTTTTTTCCGCGAAGGTGTCAACAACAAAAAGATCGATATATTTAAATACATTGTTGAAATATGGGTAACGTGTTTTTGCACGACTGCAAGAAGAATGAGAATGTCATACGATATATATTTTGGTAAAAATCTGAAAATGATATTCGACATATATTAAAAACGAAACTGAATTTGATATTTTGAAATTTTATCTCCCCTTATAAATAATAACAATAAAAAGTTGTGAACTGTATATTATTTACATATTTAAATCGTAAGTATGTGGATCTCATCGGTAGCAAATTGACATAATTGCTGGCAAGTAATCGATCGTTTTCCTTTATCGTAAACGATTAGGTATTCCATTATCGTCATTGATTAACGTACCAACTATGCAAAAAGCAAAAGCAAAGTCTATTTTTGTTTTGTTTTCCATCGTTGATTGATTATGGTTTTTAAAAATGTTGCATCAGGTCTGCGAGTGGATAAAAGTTTTCTACGACTGGTTTTGAGACCTATTTTGGCAGCAGACAGTTTATATCTCCGAACTAACAGGTCATAAAAACACCAAAACAATTCAATATGTATCCAGCGACTTTTCATTCATTTACCGGAAATTTTGTGATTGAATAGCTACTGGTCGTTTACAACTTGCGGCAAATAAAACGTTCGCAACCCATTTTGTTAACGAAATAACCTTAAAGATGTGTACAAAACCGCGCAGTTTAAATCATGTTGACCATTAAATAAGACGTGTAAGCCAGCGGTCAACCAATAATAGGATGCCGCTGTCGTTATCCTTTGAAAAGCAAATAGAGCAGGAAATTTAATGTAAAACTCGTTTGAATTACTTGAAAAACACAATAGTTGTACACTAAAATGACACAATTATTTTCAGGACAATTCCCAACACTGGAAATTAAACGGTTTGATGCTACTAGAAAAATGGTAAAATTGATGTGCCGCAGTCCACGGAAAGGTGCATCAATTACGTTTTTAAATTCATCAAACGTACCTGTTATTGATGTTTTATTCAGAAACAAAAGTTGTGAATATTTCCCGAAACAACCGCACACACATTGTGAATGCGAAGACGATTTAAGTGCAATTTGCAATATCAAAGTTGACAACACAGGTCCCAGGTGTGACAAATTTGCTTGTGGAGTGCCAGTCAAACAAGTTCTAAGACACAGCGAATTTGTTAACCCCTGCGATACTGGTTTGTATATGTTATATAACGCAATCAATCGATTAAAACAATCTTGCTATACTGTGTGTGTGTGCGTGTTTGTGTGTGTGTGACAGTCACTTCAACCTGATCGTTAAAATCCTTTTGTTGTTACTGATATGAAAACTTTAAGCCAACACCAAGTTTTTACCGGTTTTATTATTTTACAGGTCCTGCATATGTACAAGATTTTTATATAGATGGGTTCTACAGCCAGAAACGCATAACGTTCAATTCTACGCGTCATTTAACTTTCTATTGCTTTGGTTATGGAAACCCTTCTCCTGATATGCGACTATTGAAAGACGATGTACATATTTTGCAGAAAGGATATTCGCATTTACGTTATGGATTTCAGCTGACTGGACTAAATGATTCTGGGATGTATACATGCATAGTTGCTAATGAGATTGGTGTCGACAACGAAACAATCCATGTCTTTTATGAAACTAATGGAAAGTTTGATCAAGGTAGAACAGAACATATTTCTTCATATAATACTCCTATGCATTAAGGTGTATATCACTTTAAAAAACGTTGACATACAATAGAATGTACTTTTGTACACTCAAAAACCTCAAACAGTTTTAGCATACAATTTTGTGATTGCATAAAATTTTCTACGTGCGCTTATCGATTTAAATATATGAAGGTTTTATTACCCAGATGTCTCTCCGGAACCTGCAATAAGTGTGAAGAATAGTGTGTGTGTCCCAATTGCAGCGGGAACAGGTTCGGTGGTTCTTCTTATTATTGTGGCTGCTTTGTTCGTGTACCGAGTTTACAGGCGAAGCAATGCAATAGGTATGAGCTCTCATTTCATTCGTTCATTTTCACATTAATTTGAAATCCCGATGAAAAGATGATGGTTACATTAATACTAATAGTATTAATATAATATACATAAACTATGTTTTTTATTCATAGCCAACGTCGTTTTACCAATAACAGACCTAGCGCCCATTATACCAGCTGACAACAACGCTCAGACGTGGTCTAGGTCTGCGATGCCTATTAGTGACCAGAGTGTGATTTATAATGAAATCGACCCACGGTTGATAAGTTCTCATATCTCATTTGGAGAAGGTAAGAACAAACCGTATTTAATAGTAGAATATTCGCAATTAGAATAAACCAAATACGTGCTTTAGCAATGATATAGGCATTGTGCGCAACATACCACGTTTTTATTTTTCAGATAGTGTACATAATGTTTCATTTCCTTCATACTCGTAAGTATCTTTCTGATCAATATTATTCTTTTCTTAAACTTGTCAGTCTTGTCAGTCTCTTTTAAAATATCTTTGTGTGTAAGAAATGTTAATACCTATTAATATACCTATTGATCTATATCAGCAATAATGAAGTGTTTTATTTTTTGATTGTTTGCACCATTTTTTAACTAAGATGTTGAGCATTCAAACTATGTTCGAGAAAAAATGTTTGCTTCAGAAATTAAAAAAATGCACATCATCTATTTGAAACTGCCCTATCAGGTATTCGTTTGATTTTCAGTTTCGAACATTGCCGTAATGCTAATTTATATCGCTCAAGACACGAAGACGAGTCACAGTATCTAACAGTTGTCGCGGAGTGATATTAAAGTGTTACTGTTTTCAAAACGAGAACAGACTACCTCTGAACTTTGTGTGCGTTTTTCGAGGTTAATATTGTCTGCCCGTACCTGAGACAGAAATAGGTTTGGACACAGAGTGATTCTCAAAACTTCTACCGAATCAACTTATTAGACTCACGAAAAAGGGAACGAATATTGAAATTAATGCTGTAATCACCATCTATTTGGTTGTTAATGAATGATTTTCAATTTGGTGTGGTCGTCATTTGTTGTTTTTGTTGTGTTTTTTTTTTTGGGGGGGGGGGGCGGTCCTTACAGTTTTGGTGACCACTTACGTGCTTCCCGTAACGGGCACCGAGCCTTGGTCGCTTTGGTACCTACAACTGCGCTTTCCGGACAGCTTTTCTCTGCACATTTGCACATGTCCGAAAAAGCTTAAATAAGTCGTAGGCTACGATGTTTTGTTGTCGATAATAATTAACAATATGTTAAATTTGCAAATGCATTGAACTTTATCCATCTGCATACAAGTTGTTTTCGGCTAAACATAATCCATATAGCAAGACAAAATAGGGACAACATGTCCAAATATACATACATGGGAGTAAAAACGAAATGTTACGGAGTAACCTTTATTACACATGATGCATTCGTTGGGTTACCATACAATCAATTTAGTATCGAAGCATGTTTTGTTGACCCCAAAATCTTAAATATCATTTTAGGCATTCATGTTTGAACACTGCGTTACCGTGTTTACCAGTTGGTACTTGGGAACGGATTGCAATCTTGTAACTGATAAATTACTATTTATATTTGTCACTTACTAGTGATGAATGTTTTATTGCTTCTCAAAGAATGATGCATTATAGAGATGATTTCGAAATACACATGCGTGTGAATCTACAACTGTGTTTCAATCGCCATGCTTTTTGGGTGACGAGGCAAGCTTCTGAGGGTCGTTGTATAGTTTGTTATAATCTTAAACAAATTAGTTGTTTTCTGTCCTACCCTTGTTAATAATTCACGAGATTTTACCGTCAGAATGTAAACGAAATACTGTTTACACGAATTCTGCATCTAATTGTCATCTACAGAAATCCGGAATAATTTTGTCAAGACATTTGACACCAATATCAAGATTTGAGACATATTACACAGATAATCGTTTATATAGATAGTGCTTCTTCTTTTGTTTAGCAGTTGGTAACTGATTGTATTGTGTACTAATGTTATATGCTTGAATTATCAATTAAATAAGTTATTTATACACTTAATGAATATATTGAGATACGTCGATCTAAAATACCTCGAAACCACATTTAAACATTCGGCAACATATTGGTCGAAAATATTAAGTATACATGAATGCGTATAATTACATACATTGTGTTAGTAATCATGTCACAGTTAAATTAAAGGATGTTTTTACCTTAACATGCATTCAGAAAAGCAGTGATGTCGAAAAGAACAGATAGGAGCAACATGTTCTCTTCGAATCCGACGACCTGTATATAAACGTCTGCTTTTTTATTTCAAAATCAATGAAACAATAAACAATGCTATATTGTGTGGTCGTGAAATGTACTTAAACACTATAATTTCACTTGCTAGTTGAACAATGATCATTCAAGAGAGCCTCTCTTTGTCGTTACATTTCTTTAGAAAATGGTATTTTCATTGTCTAACAATATTTTGTATATTCCTCATCGCCTTATGTTGTTTCACTCTCGTTGTAATATTTGTATGTGAATGATTATTCATAATGTTGTTATTTAATCGTAGGCAAGCCTAAAGTGAGATTACCTTTAGTTTCACGAAAAGTTGTTTGCAAAGATCGAATATAATTAAAATCATTGTTTGATTCTTTTTATGTTTTTCAGTATTCGTTTTTTACAACAAATACGTAAACGTTTATCTGTCGTGTTTGACCTATATAAAACACATTTTGATTTTTGGGTAATGCCAAAAATACCGTCCTGCTAGCTCAAAGTGCTGTACAATAATTGTATAAATAATGTGAAACGCCACATGCTACAAGAAGATAGTTTGCATATTTTAGCTATGATCGTAATGCGTAATGTTGTTTAAGTTTGAAATGTTAGCAAACGGCGGTTCATATTTAAACATGTGAAAATGTTGACAGCTTTTAATGTTTCTAAATCCGCTGCATCAGACGTAAATGAGACGTATTACCACTTCAAATATACATTTACCATTATTATCAAAGCTGTTTGTTTTAAACTGTGTCGATTCTAATCGAAACGTGTTCATGTAAGTTACTGATAATTTTTGTATCAGAAATATCAGAAATATTCTTTTAACGGGAAACAACTCTTAGTGACTCGCATAGTACTGTTGACAGCCTTGTTAGAAACCATTTGACTATGTGTGAGTGCCGTGATTTTCCGCAATAAATCAATAATGTAAACCCTTTGTGCTTATACTAATCCTTTAGGTCAAACTATGTAAGCAACTAAGTAATTCAATGCATTGAGCTAGTTGTTACCGACACTGTTACTTGTTGGGCTACAACAAAATTTACTTACGACTGGAATGCTGCATATGTAGATTTATATGTAATGCTTAAATTGATATGTCATTGTATTCTTCGTAAGATGTTGGTATTTCAATTTTTAAAATGTTAAATAAGGTCGATTACTGATTGTTCACTTGATATAAGATAAAGCGAACGACAAAAGTAATGTTCTCGTTGTCTTTTTTGTGTCAGTCATAATTATCTAGCAGTGTATTTCCTCGAATTTTAACAATCGGCGAGGTTGCAGTGATACGATACGTACGGGACTTAAATAAAACTCAACGAAAACCCAAAGAAACGACCTCCTTAAAATCATTAATTGATGTGTGAGTAGTGTAAACTCACATCTTGTACAAATTATTTCAGTTAGTTTTTTAACAATTACAAGAGCTTTGTAAATTCATTACACCTTTTATAATAAATTTGTTGAGAAAAGTCCTACAAAATACATTAAAACGGTGTCTTTTATCATAAATGATGAATATAGTATCGAATAAACTTTTAGTTGGTAAATTGTTGATATTTAAAGTATATCAAACACTTTTAATTCTATGCAGATGCAAACTTAAAGTTAACCATAGACGGCTTGTTAATTAACCTATTAGAAAGTATGTTAGACAAATTTTCCTGCTTAAAAGCAGTGAGTACAACTATATTTGCAGACAATGTCCACGATCGGTTTTTCGACACGGTGTAATATCTTCTAAATGTTGAATAGGAAAATCCATGCAATGTGTGCAGTCTACCGTCTACGCGACTTCAAATTCGAACAGTCTCTGAGAGTAATTCAACTGCTGAATTTGTAAAACATTTGTACCGAAACTTGCTGTGCAAGAAACACAAGTCTTAGCACAACACAATTAAATCATGCATATGCATAGTAGATGCTGTCAATAGCACAAGGACTTGACACTCTCTCAATTCCTGCCATATGCATTCGTAAACTATAAATCATTTAACGAAGCCCTGTTAAACAGAACAACAAGTCATATCTAGTACAATAGAAGGTACATTTTGATACCAAATGGAAGTAACTTTACGCTTAAACACATAATATAAAGAGGTCTTTGACTAATGTACTTACATTAATAGAATGTTCAGACCTCTTTATAAGAATTAACAACATTCGACGTTTGCTATTTGTACGAGGAGAATCGAAAGAGAACAAATGGAAGCATCGACTGCGTTTTCCGTGTTTTTCAACGTCAAATGTTTTTGTTAGGATATCTTTGTCAACCTTTTTTTTGCTAAATTGTAAAGTTTGTTGAAACTATTATCATCCAGTGAATGTATATCTGTAATTAACATCAAAATGGAAATAATCTTTTTTCCACCATATTTTATCTTATGGCCAGGTTTAGAGTTCTCTGATTAAAAAAAATAGTATAAATTGGCTTTTCCATAATACGTGTCTGACAAGAGACAATTTCAATATTTTTACCAATTAATTCTGGCACAATTATTACTCAAATACTATCACACTTACAAAATAAAACAGTATTTCTAGACTCATGCAGTTTTGTTCATAATTCATTGACACTTTGCTGAATTGATAGCCGTACTAAAGAATAAAGAAGTGTCAAAAAAGTGTCAAAGTCCTCCATTATGAAAACATTACATGTTGAAAGAAAATACTTTTTCGGCTAAATAATCTTCATTGTTTTACAAAGCTTTTAGATAGATTTACTACTTACATATGACTGATAAAATAATATTGAAAATTCTCCTCTCAACTTTTCATGATGTTTAGATAGTTAACAACATGTTTAGTCTATAGAAATTTACAAAACAGATAAAAGGCGGAATCAAAACAAAATGAAGTCACTTTTTAATAAAAAAAGATATTGTTAATATTTTGATATTATCCGATATACATAATGTAATTAGATGCCTCATTCACTGTTTCTTAATTTGATAGAATAGGCTGGTTCATCAGTTATTTAGCAATAATACATAAAAGAAGTATTGCAACATTGAAAAGAATACAGAAAGAAAAATAAGGGTATGCATTACCAAGTCCCCTTAAATTGAAACGCTCTAACGAAATTATGCAAACTTTTATCAGGGGAAGTTATTCTAGATGATTCAGACACAGTATAACCTTGGACATTCTCTCGTTGTGGGTACACACACACACACACACACATACACACACACACACACACACACACACACACACACACACACACACACGCACACACACACACACACACACACACACACACACACACACACACACACACACACACACACACACATACAAACAAACAACCACACACATACAGTCGAAACCCGATGGCTCGAACTCGTCGGGACCGACAACAATAGTTCGAGCCATCCGGAATTCGAGCAATCCGATATTCCTCAGTTTGATGTTTATCATGACGATTAAATTAAACATAGATCTGTTGAGCGAATAATGCAGCCGTAACAAATCACTGTAACGTACAGATTGCTACGAATATGCTTTAGAATTGTTTGATAATATAGGCCACAATGAAATCGAAAGTATATGATGGGATTCTTTTTAAGAAGATACAGCTAACTGCAATTATGTTGCCTTAAAACCTGATGTGTGACAGGAAACATTCGTTCTGAAACTGAAATCTCAAAGATCTCAAAGGTTTGCCGTTAGGTCTCAGCCACATAATGCTACATTGTCGATTGTTTAACTTTCTGTATTGAGAGCATGTGTAGCTTCGTGTTACTGTGCCGGTTTCGGTTCAGACTCATCGCAATATTAACAATATCTAACCATTTCCTCACGAATAGAGAAAAAGCAATCTTATGACACAGCGGCACGTGTGTGTGTTTGTGCGTGCGTGTGTTCTCGCGCGTGTGTGTCTGTGTATGCAGAAAAATTGCAGAACAAGACACTTAAAAATCTGTATTTTATTTTACATAAATGTTTACCGCAAACACTGTCAAAAGGACACACTCCTAATAAATAATAATTTGTAACCAACTTACACTTGTATAGGAACGAACAGCACAATCGTCGGTCTACTATATTGAAACACGCTGGAAAAATAATATGGTATTGTTTTACATGATACTATGAATGGATTCAACCGCACTATTAAAAGGAGTGTATTTTATTAAGAACATTTATCGAGCGGTCGTCATTGGTAATTCATTTAATAAGTGTGTAAATCACGAGGCCTCCTCAAGAATGTCACGTTGCAAATCAAAATTAATGCTAGTATTGGTTTTACTGGTATGCTACTAATGATCTGACTTATACTCATTGAAAAATAACACTTTTTCCAAAACATGGAGGTAACACCTGTCTTGACTTAAATATATTATTTTGCAACTAAAAGGTTATTTATCATTTACTAGTTTTAAAGATTTAATATCTATCATTACAATTCATCATATAAAAACATATATTAAACATATAGCAAAAAAGAGTTTCGATCAAGAGTCAGAAAATAATTAAGAACGTGTTATAAACACACTGATATATGGTCAAACGTAATGACACAATATGTCCATACACATTCAGAACCGTTGGGCTTAAGCATGTAGTAATTGCGCAGGTGGGTATATAATAAACATAAACTGATAAAGTTAGTTGTATGAATAGTCATTTATATTATTTTTACACAATTATCTATGTATGTTTTGTATGTTTGGCTCATATAATCTTTTTGAACTCGCACTATTAACGAAATTAAACAAATCTCGTAATTCGCTCTGCGTTTTTCTTTTGGAGGGAAGAGACTTAATTTCATTAATTAAAGAAGTACAATTTATAAATTATGAGAATATCGATGTTATATTCGTCCATGTACCGGGAGTTTGCTAGCAAGTGAGTGGTATTTTTTATAAACTATCAAAAGCGTAAAGAGGTGGACTTTATCAACCATTAAGCGAAGCTGAAACGAGAGTTAATTAACTATTTAAATGTTATATTAATTTTCGTTTAAAGTTGATTTCAAAAGTGATCATAAAATACTTACCTGTAATGATGCAAAGTGAACTTTCTATTTAATCTGTTTATCTGCGATGTATTATGTGTTGTACATATCTATCATGTATATATTATCAATTGTATACATGTTTTATTATATCATTTACCTCCTTAATTATAATAACCTGAAAGTGCTTGCTTAAATGATACTGTTCGTGCACTGTCAAACCTAATAATATTCATGCATAATAAACTTCAAATGTTTTATATCGAATTGATACCATATATATTTATCAAACACGTATGATAAAACTGAAATAAATCTATAAAAACTGTTTCAGCATATTTTTGGACACATTTTGTTTTTACGATAAGGCATAATCATGGTTTATATGAAAATTTAGTCACTATATACAGCAGTTTAGCACCAACGTGCGTTGATAGTAGGAACTATATATGAAAGAAAGTTCAATTTAAAACAGTTGTGTTGTTGTTTTTATTGTTTGAACAGAAATAAAGTATTGTACACAATGTTAGTATTGTGCAGTCGTTTCAGTAATTGAACGCAACAACATAATTGTTTGAATAACATTTCTGAAATGGGCACTGAAATGATTGCCCAATATGCATGCATACTTTTTCCGAATCATGTAACGTCTTCAACTGCAATTTAAGAAAAAAAAAACATATTTATTTAACGTGGATATCACATCCATCTTTCAAACATTTCATATCTGGAGAAAGATTTCCACGCCAAGTGGTACGTGTATCAAAAAGCGTTATTTGTTATGTGTGCTTCACCCGTCTCTGTATCATTCGTCTGCCGAAACTGCATAAATAATAGTTAAAATGGACACAATATATCAAACACGTCTTTGGCATTACTGCTCACAATACAGTAGTCGTGGGAAAAGCCCTATCATGTAAACATGTGCATGGCCTATACAATTAATTGTATATGTACACTTGTAATGTTCCCTAATACAAAACAATACATATTACACTGAACACATGTTTGTTACGTTCCATCTCATCCACCCGATGATAAGCCTCTGGTGAAAAAAAAAATGTGGTTCATATGACCGCCACATTTCACTTTAATATCAAGTTTCAGAAAACGTTATCGTCATCCTATCAAAAATTGTATTGCTTCGTGCAAGTATAATTTCGAAACAATAATCTAACATTAAAAATATTTCTGCATTAAGAAAGGACCAAATAAATCCTCTTATCACTTTAACTATATGTACCAAGTTTCTATCCATTTATTTTTTGCACACGAACAGTGGGGCAGATGGATGAATAAAGGGATTGAGAGATATAAACAAGTCATAGCAAGATGTATGTCCTAAGTGGCATGATAACATCTTGTATAGCTGATGAGTAATTACATTATTAAAAGTTTTTCTATTTTAGAAACAGAAAAATAACCATACCATCTGGTGACAAAAACAAAATATATTATTAAATAGTAAAATGTGCCCGTTCCCTGCAAGTATCTTTAGTACTATGTGATAAAAAGCAATAAGAGGTTTTGAGGATTTTAGCAGAAAGAGACGAGCGGGCAGACGTTCAGACAGACATGAAGGCAAACATAAACTCCTTTCCGATGAAACCGGTAGACGTATACAAAAGAAGTATATGAATTAAACTTACTGTATAGCTCGAAGTAATAATATATTTCCCATGGTAATCGTCGTCAAAGGCTTCCGCGGTCACAAATATACACTGCAGATAGCACAGCGCCCATAACTGTGATACGCGGACAGTGTCTCGGAATAAAAACGAAGAGTATAGCTGCGAAACATTGCGATATGTTGGAGCTAAATTAACCGGAACCCGGGAGCACTGACATTTAAAATAATATGCAATGTTCAATGAGCACGTATTTAACAAGCCGGGTGCATGTCTGACGCAAATAACAACCACATTATGTTTTTACATGATCACAGAACAATCATGTATTTACTACACATTTAATTACGGTAGAAAATATTTTAAGACGAAAATCTACCAAATACTTTAAACCCATATTGTTCGATGACTATATTTTCTCTACGATGTACATTTACTTAACGTTAACTTGAATAATTATAATGATGGTATTGAAGTTATACGCGTTGTTTAAACATGTTTGTCGTTTTGCTAACAGTGATCCGATAATCTGGTTTCTCAGATTACAAAATATCTGTATTGTTTTGTAAGCTCAATTAAAGCCGTAAAGTTTGCGTTTCACATCTTTAAGAAATCAAAGTTATTATAATATTCACAACCATTATCTGATTCACCAAATATAAAACGTACTTGAATTCGACAATCTAAAAAGCTTATGTTTATAAATTTGATTTTACAGCTGTACACTAGATACTATAGTATATCAGATATTTACAGTTAAATTTGCAGTTGTCAACCAGAACCTTCGAATGTGCCTCTAAAATGCACATACAAACGTATGCGCTTAGTTTAAACCTATTTATTTTAACTCGGTGGCATCGAAAGCCTAAGGCTTATTTGAAACGCTCTCGAACCAGTACTTTGTGTTTGTGTGGTATCCGCGATTGAAATCCGTGACCTCCCTTTTGCTAGGCGGACACCATATCCGCTTGGTCAGAACGACTTTGCAGAATGTTCAATCATGTCCATATTTCACATAAACAAATCTGTTCAGATCATTCCATTTACCTGACCACATACAAGGCCCAACAAGGGGTTTACAAAAATGAAACTTCAAAAACATCATCTGAAACCGCTATGCCCAGGGGTTTAATACTTAGTACGGTATGAACGCCATAACTTGGATCATTTTCTTCTCGACAACCGAAAGGCTCACGTGTGTAACAATACTCGTAAAACATCGTACATTTATCCTATACTACGTTAGTGCAAATTGCGCCACAGTGGTCAAAGTGAACTTCAACCTGGTGGTGGGGAGAATTGTTTAGTATAGACTTGCAAGGTAGATGACTAAATAAATGTTCAGTTGAAACCACCACGGACAACAGCACCATGTCATTCAAACGACATTTTAATCGCCTGCCAGAATTGCACAAAACGTTATTTGACTTTCTGTTACACTTGTTTAAATGTAATAGTTTGCAATATATTATGAAAATAAAAACGCAAATATTTTCCTATTACACCACAAGGTTAATTTATGGTAAGTACAACCATATAGTGGTTTACTACATATTGTGTTAAAATATTTGGGGTAAAACTGTCAACGCTCAGGGAGAAAGATTATTTATAAAGAATTATAAAGAAAACTAACTGTTAATATCTACTATGAAATGCCAAGACCTAGAGTTGTAAATATTGTTAGTCACATGTATAGAAGTCAAATACTAAGTTTGTTAAACAATGTTCCATAATCTAAAGTAGCCAAAAACCAGGGGTGTCGCGTATTGTACTACTGTTTCTTTGGTAATCGATAAAGACCTTAAGGGACGTATTGTATTGTATTGATAAATCTTTTGTAGCAATCGGTTACGATATTTTGTGACACCCATACATAAACTTTAACAAATCTTCTCTGAAACAGCAACGCCCAAACTTTGTTTTTATAACGTAATATCGTATTGTGGTCCTCTACTAAGTTTGTTCAAATGAAGCCTCCGATTCATTTCTTTATTTGATTAATTTCTAATGCTAGTTCTTCTTAGCGTGTGTGGTTTTCATTGGCCAATGTTACGGAAAAATAGTACGATCGTTTGTATCAGCTTTAAGCTTGTAAGATGTCTAGGGAAAATGCACAGGCAGTATGTACCAGTACCTCAAGTGTCTCGATCAAATTTACTGGATAATTGCTCCCTTGTTATCATAACCGTTGACTGTTTTATAATATGTTAAAGACGTTGAGGCATGGACTTTTCATACGTTACTGAAATACACACATACTTAAAGATTTGTTGTATAAAACTTTTTAATTATGCTCACTTCTTTGTGCTAAAATAAACAAAATCTATACTGTAAAGAAACAAATAAGTATGCGTTCGTTGACGTTCAAAGTTCGATTCATAAATACAATATGCGCTGTTATGAGGTCACAGCCACACAATGTGACATTGTTAATTGTTAAAATTAAACTAGATACCACACAATAAAAGCCTTGTATAGTAAAGTTTCGGTTACGAATAAAAGTCAGATGAGTCACGCACAAACTTTCAAAATACTCGTGCTCGTTGACGCTCAATTTTCGATTCAGAAAAATACAATATGCACCTGTATAAGGTCTAAGCCAAACACTGTGACAATATGTTTATTTTACAAATAAGCTTAACTTCACAACAGAAGGCATGTATAGCCGTCCGTAACTGTTTTGGTTGCGAACAAAAGTCAGAGATATTTTTGCAAGCACATTTGTTTAAAGATACATTCCGACTACATCGATGAAGCTTTCTGAATGAATATGACCAAAATTGGATTGTAGCGGCACCAAAACTGATACGTTCGACAAAAGTTAAACAAATATATAAACACAGAAATAATCTGTCATAAAACGCGCATGTGTATTGAGGAAATAAAATGTCAACAATTAACCACCACAAAGTCTGTTATTCAAGTGTTTTTAAGATGTTAGCACTTGCATAAGAATCGATGGCCAACATTATTTATACACGCTTGAAAAAAACACGTTGTATTTTAAGTTAAAAATAAAGTTAATATTAATGCTCACAAATATTTTGACCATACAAGTAATAGGAAAATATCTATGGGGAGGATTGGCAGGCCGATTTAGTGGATAGCATGACTCATAACATCGTCAATAAGAACATGTGATTCTTGCTAAAGCACTTAAGTCACACAGGTCATGACATAAATGTATTTGCTTCAGGCAACTTAGTGATCGGTTTTAAAATAATAAAATTAAAAGAAAAATCAATATGTAAAACAGAAAATTATATATGCACCAGTTTGTATTGTACATTGAGTACAAACTGAACAAACATATGCTATGTTCAGACACATTAAAACATACGTACAATATACACAAAAACTGTTAACCTCTATTGGTAACAAATATCTCTATCGAGTTGTAGGCGATGTGTATATAAAAATAAGTCAATTATAATATGCCGACATCCTACTCCAATCTTCAATTTATTCTTACGAGTCTACGAATATAACTTATGGCTTTTAATCACATATGGCGTTGTTGGACGATAAACACAAATCAATCCAAATTAAGTTCAAGTGACAATTTAGCTTTGAATTGTTACATCACGTACACGTAAACTGCAACCAATAACACGCAAGTGTGATCAAACTAATCTTGATAAAATTCGGAATATAACTTAGCAGAAAAGGCAAATTACAAATGATACATCCACATAATGGCAGAAAATTCATTAACACAAATGGCGTCAGTTAATACATTTGTTTATCAACGTGTACCTATATAACTGGAATCTGATGTGCCCGTCAATTTGTGTTTATTAAAAACACTGTACAAACAACTTTTGGAACTTTCATTGTGTGGGTCTTCAGGGTTCCTGTTATAAACAAAGACGGATGCATGCTTTGTTAAGGTCGTTTCATGTATTTCATACGTTGCATGCACACAAAATGGTCATGTACCCATATATATTGAAATCACTTGAAGTATGCTACGAAATCACTGATATTCAATGCGGGATAATGCTAAGATAAATGTTTGTTCAGCAATACATCTAAATTAAGACGCGATCCTTAAGATAAAAAACATTTTGTAAACACATATGTTTGCTACGACGAATTTATAATTGTCATTAAAGCAATGACACACACAATACAAGAAGTTGTGTGTTACTTCTTACGTTCTGATGCCTGATGCTCAATCATCTGTATTAATAAAGAAACAGGATTTTTCATTATATCATTATATAGTTATATCGTAAATCACACAGATACTTGCGTAAATTAGGGTAAAACGCGCATAACATGTGTGTTGTGAAGCACATATCAAACTTTTTCTAATCGATTAAAATTAAGTCCAACAGCCAACTTTTAAGCTAAAAAGAAGAATCAAACATATACTTAAGTACTTTTGCGTTTATCCTTTCGTTTCAGCTTTTTTACAACACTGTAAGTGTAATCATCCAGTATTTGTGTTTGCTTAGCACCGCTGTAAATTATGTCCTCTCACATTTTGTTTTTTCTGCAACGGAGTAAGGGGTGTGGTTTCGTATAATATTTTGTTGACAACGCTGTCAGTGCTGTCTCCTGCACTAGGATATATTTCGTTAGGCTGCTCATTGTATACATCACAATAATACATTTAAGATGAAGGTGAGTAAATATATGTCGCCATTTTCTCAAAACCTGTCTAATAACTAAGAAAATGTAATATCTGCATTGATTTAGCACAGAAAACTGGTAAACGTGCGTACAGAAAATATATGCATACCATTGGAGACTTTTAGGACATGATATGCAATTTCAACCACATTATTATATTTAACGATTTATAATACTTTTGAAATTCCAATAAATTAAAAACTCGCATCTTTTGATGGGACACCGTAGTAGCTAAAAATAAATACGTATGTTGTTAATGCATCGGCGTTTGTCGTTATTAATCAATGAGAATTTATATAACAAATATGTTCCCGATGAAAAAGCAGTCGAACAAATACGCCAAATGGAGCTATACGTATATCAACGCCAGTGTTCTTCGTGTCAGTTAACTGTATCCTACTTACTATAACGTGTACATTACACCATTCATACACATAGTAAAACCAATATTGATGTAAAAGAAGATATTTGCCAGAATACTTTATACGAAGTCGGCGCAGTTATTTATTCTATAGCAAATCAATTTCGATTATTTCATATAAACATTTTATGACTGGTTGTACGTTTGTATTTAGAATTTTACATATTTATAATGAATATTTAGAATGAGTTGTACCTGCAAAGGATGGTCCAGGTCGTGCAACAGCACTGTATAGAGGGTCATCTTCCATGGAGTCAAGTTCCAGAGAAGATGGTGTATTTTGCCGACTATGTAAACAAATCACAAATTTTGAGGTACTACTAAAATAATTTAGAAAAAACCTACACAATTTTACAAATATCATTTCTAACGATTTTAAATCCATCTGCTAAAATACATTCATGAAACAAACAATAAATTTCTTCACATTTAATACGTTTACCGAAATACCCATCTCTGGAGGAGTGTTTGATTTGAGCTGAAACAAAAATACTTGGATTTTAATTGCTTTTTCTGGATGATACATGTGTGAAAATGCATTTTCAAGACACAAATTGCTAAATCATTATAGACATGTAATAATACAAAGATTGTTTTACAAGTACATTTGTCTTCATGTGAACGTTGAGTATCGATACACCCAGCGTATGTGTCATTTTCAAAAGCTAAGGCGATTGCTGCGTGTGCTAATGACGGTAGACAGTCTTCTGCTGCGGGCGTTTTATGTTCAGTGATGGTGCTTTAAGCAGAAACACTCAAATTTTACTATAATAATTGCGGCATCGACATTGAATTTGAGCGACAAAAATGTGTAATAAATAAAGAATAAGAGATCATTATTGAGCAGTTTATTTAGCCAGCCATGAAAGACATTAACCACTAGCTCATGTGAGTGGTAAGGATTTACCAGCAAAGAAAATAAACCTTCCTCCGATGAACAAATATATCATATTCTATTTTCCACCATTATTCTCTTTACTGTCTTTATTTCGAAAGTAAACAAAAGAAAATTGCAAAATGTAGTACATAACATTAAAAAATGCCAGTTTTATTGTTAATATGACGTCGTTACAATGCCTATACTTGATGTATTCAACAAAATTATAATGAAAGAGATGTGGAATTATTTCTTTATTTGGGGATGAGGATGGATTGGAAATGATGCTCTCGGATACTTAAAAAATGTACCGTTGTTTAATACAGAACGCTATCACGTCGTTACGTGTGTGACGTCATGTAAAATAATAACTCCCATGGATCAGTTTCTTCTCATCAAAACGTAAAATCGTTGTTTTTGTAGGACGACAATTGAAAGTCAAAAAATTAACTAACCGTCAAATCCACTATTGTGATATCTTTCCTCGTTAATGTTTGTTTCAGGCGTATTTCTGTTAAAAAAATTGTTTATATAAACTGAGATATTAGTGAATCAATCAGTTCAGCTCATAATAATGATAAATTGAAATGATTTTTATCAATAAAATTAAACGTTTAAAAAAATCCTTACAACTCATTTTCGTTGCTAGTCAATCCTTTAATTAAAAGGATACAGTTAAGGAGACTTATGGTAAGTGATAAGTTGTATGATGCGTTTCTTAAAGCAAATGCATAGCATGTTGTAGTATTATGTATAAAATATATATGTATATATATATATATATATATATATATATATATATATATATACACATATATATATATATGGCGAGTGCAAATATAGCGAATACAGGAATAACAACCAGCAAAGAAGTTTCTTCTGGATTAAATGCTGCAATACATTCATAACACATTAAGCAAACGCTGAACCGACGCACACTTTATTAATTGTTAATATGTTGTAGGATAAGATGTACATTTTAATGTGACTATTGTTTGTTTTACACATTAGTCTTTCCATTCCGAATATGAAACCATTTTTTACCAGGGATCGTCGGGAGGAACGGCTGGCTTTGTTTCTAATTTAGGAAAGTACATAACGTGCACGACGTAATAAGTATACAAATACAGTATACGTTTTTAATGTGAATATTTATTTGAAAAAGGATAATGTGAAAAAAGGACAGAGAAGAACGCAGTCAAGCTGTAAAAACGCTAGATGCTCGCAATGTGCTAATTTTTTTACTATTTTAAGTTTTAGGATGGCCATGAAAATATTTTTTGTTTCGCTTGTTTTGGCTTCTTTTATAAGATTGTTTTTATCAATCCTTAATATTAGTTGTCTGAAATGTGTAAAGTAAAAGATATTTGGGATATACTTGTCAAATATTGTATATTTTACAAGATATGAAATAAACTAAAATAAGTTGGTTTAGTGTACGTTCAATTGGCTTATTAAAAAACATCAGTGTCTTTCATGTTCCAAATATGAACTGCACATGTATTGTTATAACTGGATTACTTCTATTCATTATTGCAAATTATAACGTTAATTTTTCAAATCACATTTTAAAGCTTAAGCAAACACATATTCAGTAATATTTATCAAATTAATGGTAATAAGTACAATATTTAACAATTTAATGAAACTGTCCTGATCTGGGTATTGATTTGTACTTGTAAGGACATTTGCTAAAAATTAATTCTTTATAATCACTGCCATAAATTTCTGGATAAAATAAAAGGTATACTTACGATAATTTTGAATGTTGACAAAAAGTGACTTGTTCGCAATACCAAGCGCGTTCGAAGAAACACTCGTGTACATTCCCGAGTTATGGGTTTCGTTCATATTCTGTTCATGATGAATCGATGAATGATTGGTTGATGTTACTTTTGCTTGATACAACGTTAATGTAGTATGAGACGGAGGGTTGCCTGTCCCATTGCAGAAAAACTTACTATTCTCTTTTTTGATAAGGGTCCGTTGATTTTCAAATCCGTCGATATAAATATAACTGACAAACGGTTGATCTGAAATCAGATTTAAACATAACGTGAATGCCCATGGTATAAGTTTGTCATTAAAAAAAAGGTATAATTGATATTTAAATTGTCTCCACATACCGCTCGTAATATACTCGTATAGTTTGATAAGTAAGTCATCATGAAACTGTTGTGACATAATGAAAAACATAATATAAGAGTCTTAATTGATCTATTTAAGTTTTACAACAAATCAGAATTCCGTCTATATGTGGTGAAATTAAAGCTCAAACATCGTATATTGATGATTCGTGACGATTTGTATCACAAGTTTAATCTTTTCACTTTCCGTGGTACAATATAGTAAGATTCTATGGTTTCAAGTGTTACATGTTTAGTTTCGGCGAAGCTGTCTCAGCCAGGTTATGACATTTGATTACCTTTGTTACCGAATGAAATATTGTTAAAATCCAACAAGTAGGAATAATCATACTGAAATACGTGTAAGCATGTGTTAACAAAACTTACAGAGAAAAATTAAACGATTCATTTGTTCTTCAACAAGTTTAAAGTAGCCACGTGATGAACTGCTTAACGATATATGTTGTATATAATAGCGCTAGGATTTCCAAATCTAATTTCCACGATCAACACCAAATATCGACTGTACTTCTTTCGTTTTGTATTCTTAATCATTCTATTTATTGGGAAGTGATTGGAGTGAGTACAGTTTAAGGATAGATCAAAGGGCAAAGGGATTAACAGATAAACAAAATTACTTATTGGAACATTTGGTATAATATCAACTGCAATTAGGGACAAGACGCTGTTATACTTTGGAACAGGCTTTTTACAAGACTAATATATTGGTTTATTTATATCCAATTTTGAAGTACAAGAGCAAATCTGACTTAAGTTAAACACTGTAACATTTAAATTATGGAATATATGACGAGTCGTGTTGGTCCGTTTTCTATACGAGCGAGGGAAATTACAAATCGTTAAGTAAAAAATACACCTACGACGTACATGGATATGCCATCTGTGTTTGTTTAATGTTCAACGAGGTTGCATATTACAATAGAGCTTTAGTCTTCTCTAATAAAAGAGTCCAAAAGTTCGCTGATGTTGTTACTATCATACTGATTTACTAAATACATAGCTAACACTTAAGTTTATGGGTTCATCGTTTGTTCCCCAATCCGGAAATTCATGATTTGAATGCATCTTTGAGCATTTCACGTATTTGTCGATATTTGTTTCATTTATGGTGCCTGCAAGACATTGAAATATAATACAACTGGTAATGAGTCTATACTTAATTTGCACGAACTTTAAGTAAAGTATTTAAATGTCAGACTCACTTTTCTCGTTTATTATTGACATGCCTAATGATTTTGGAATTGCTATGCATGCAACAAAACACGAGCATGTGGAATTAAATTTATATAAGTGACACGAATTCACTGTTTACAATAGGGGAGATATTTAAAATGTCATGTGATTGTAATGAGCATTTGCTTGAGATTTCCTATTTGTTTATTCTATATTTGATGAAACATTCCTATGGGTTGTGTGGTGTGAAAGATATGTAAATGTACGGTACGTAGATTAATAATTATTGAAAGTATCTCAAATTAACTTTGGGCTAGATCTCTGTTTATAGTCTACAAAACAAAATTGTTTTAATTCGTGTCCTAACTCGAGTCTAAATTCTCTCTGGTATTTTCGACTAAAACATTGATTCCAGCATTAATTTCAACATCGGTGTACTTCTTGAAGTAAGTTTAACAATGAAGACACGCTTACCAAAGTTGCATCCCAAATTAATTTAAAGCACAAAAAGCACTCCATTTTGAAACCAAGGTAATGCAAATAGCGATTTGGTAGAACACTTTAATTGTTTTGTTACTTCGATTAATGAAATGGATTACAATTTCTTAATCTGGAATAAATGTCCTTCAATTATAGTGGTTCGCGACATAGCTCTAAAGCACGAAAAACACTTTTTCCTGCCGTTTAAAGTGGCTGTTCAAGATAAGTCGGTCGATTTTTAAGATGATGATTATTATTCGTTAACATAGAAATGAAAATTTGACCCACAGTGTTCACTTAAAAGACAAAATCAATTTATTTGCGTAAAAATATATGCGCACAAAAGGTTGAATATTTATTTCAAAATGAGGATGTGAAGATAAACTTAGGTTGAAAGGTAAAGTGTCTATGCGGAAATAATATGCAACATTATATTAACTGGGTATGTTTATCATTGAAGTGTTTTATCTAATATATAAATATATTAAGAAGTAGTATTTCAACTTCGAAGGGACTTCCATGGTTAAGTACTTGCAATTATCTTATACACATAACATCGAGTCCTTGATCTGTTATTGTTAATCAAAGGAACACTTTAACAATCAAACCATAGTCTAACTGAAATGATACATACAACTGTGTGTATAAACAATTTTGAATTTTCATTTTTACTGTTATTAATCATACAATTATGTTTGATATACAATAATTATCCCAATTGTGTTATATTTAATTAGTATATAGATATATATGTATCCATACACGTTGACAATTGCTATTTAAAAGTCGTAATAAAATGTCCGTCTATTTTTCTAGAAAAAGTAGTAGTTGAAGAAATAGGGATAGCTGTTATTAAAAGAAGTCTCAGCGGTTACGGACTCATGGTGACGGCTGTCATATTGCTATATAAAACAGTATTAATAGGGATAATATAAGGATAAGGTTGTTTTATTACAATTATAAATACTGACAGTATTTGTAAAATGTGGAGATGGCGAAACTAATAATGGTAAGAGAAATTTGGTGGTGACCGTTGATAAATGTATATGAGAAATATAAATTTTAGGAGAATTTTACAATATAAAAATTCCCCATTACGATATCGCTTTACATATATACCGATTCTAATTGAATTGAAACATACTTCAAAATATCCGAAAACGATTTGTACTCTTATTACTTATTACTAATTATTAGACGTGCAAACACGATATACGAGAGACAAACACCTTAATTGCGAATTCAGTGTTTTAATCACATTTTATTAGATACACACTTATTTGTTGTTCCTTCCTTCAAGTAGTGAATACTATTATATATTTATAATAGCTATGTTTTTTGTTCTGCTAATGCCTCTTCTGCTTGAGTTTAGTAACAATCATTTCTAATAAGATTCTAGATTTTGATTAATCATGAATTTCATTTCAACGCGTTTAAAAAGTATCTGTTTTTAAACCTAAAAAAGCTGGGTTAGTAAATTACTATTCATTTGAAATAATGGTTTCATAGGTTATTGCACTTTTATTTCGATTGGTGGTCTACGAGGTACATGCCTTGATCCAATTTCGAGGTGTACATTGTCGAAATAAACTCGAGGATGCACTTTCTTCATTTTTAGCATTTTTTGGGTTAAGCTTTTACGCGCAGCACAATTACTTTACTTGTTTTATTTACAAGACGTCATTTGATGTATGCTGTGCTTGTTTTCGTGCAAAATCTGCTTGCAATGGACCACTCGCCAAGGTTTGTTCAACTTTGCTTAATAAGCTTAGCTATATTCAACTAAAACCTAGTATTCTCTGCGTTTTCAGCTGTCTGTATTCTGGATGGTCATTTTATTTGTTAACACGTTTGACTTACTTGTTTGGCAAGTAATATCGATGGCGATAATAGTAAAGGTTGATGTGCTGTTGAAATATAAAATATTATAAGAATGCAAAGCATTATGCAAGCGCTTATTGAATGTATACCTGTGTCATTTTAGTATTCATTCTCGACAAATATTGCCTAAAACTCCTATGTTCGTAATATCTAATAACACTGTTTAGCATATGGTATTTCAAAATATAATATACCATACCGAACAAATTGTGCTTGTTCTGTATTTATACAAACGTCTGTTAAAAGTTATTTAGGTTAATTTCCATATAGTTTCAATTCGGGTCAAAAACATAGCAAAGTGCCAAGGCGAACTTGTTCGTGCGGATGCCCTATCTCTTCTGTTGTCTTATCAGTTTTTGAAAATAGTTATTTACGGTTCAATACATATGAAGATGTTCACAATTATTCACAAATGCCTTTAATTTCAAACAAAAGTTTCCTATATATTCTGTAAATATTAGAAAGTATAAGAAATAGCAATTATCACGTCGGACCTCCTCAAACTTATAACAGTGACCTCCAAATAAACCGAAAAAAACGTTATACTTCGGTTTCGGTCCCTTTAACATTTTTGGCTGACGGGTCCGGTCCGTCACCATACTGTGTGATGGCTCTTGATCGTTTTCATCTGTTTATGAGAACGTCATACAATCATAGTTTAAAACTTATAAAAAGATAGTTATGGAGATGGCTAAACCGTTATAAGATGTCATGTTATATTATTTCAAAGTCATTTATTCAATCGCTAAGGTTCTACTGTTACATATTTCACTTGATTATTATTATAATAGTTGTCACATAGATAAAGGGATTTGGCTTTTCCACGAATAAGGCTCTTTATAAATATGCTTAATATTAACACGAAATGAGTTAAAATGTTAAATAGTGTTTATTAACTTGTTAATTCCTTTATCGACATACACTTGTACATTTTTCTCATCTGTTTGTGAATAACCTAGCTTGCATTCAAATACATTATGTAAGTATGGTTGTACCATAAAATACAATAAAGCAACAGAAATATCAAAGGAAGCAACACTTCACAAGATGTGCTCACACTACTAAACGGTATAGAGTTTGAGGTTTGTTGTGAAAGAAATAGGCTTTCAGACAAATAGGCATCAAATAATGCAGAACAGGTTTACTTTCCAAATCTGGCTGTGTCAATATTTAAGATGGAAAGAATTGCGCCGTCATGCGTCAGAGATATTATATATTTGTCTTTCAGTTTTTCCTCGTAAACATTGCAAATGTAGAATGATGTGCATTCCCCAATAGCAGTTTAAACATTCTTTAAATGTTTGTACGTGAATCGCAAACCTCCCTTGGCAATACATGTAAGCGTAACGTTATTTCCTACCGGGGCCTCCAATGGACCTTGTAATTTGATGGAGCAGACTGAAATATTAAAAAGCTTAATGAGTAAAACGTTAATACTTATTTCCATACATATATCATAGTCATGTAAACGTTTTTATATGACCTTATAATTAAGCGGAGTTATTATACATAGGATGGATTGCAGCCACAAGGTTTCATAGTTGAAAAATAAAGAACAAATCTGAAAGATTACCTGGCAGTACAAGCGCTAGCACCAGCATTAAAACGCATGGTAGCCATGTCTGGAAATATTCAATTGTTGTAAATACAGCTAGGGATCATGTGTCGTGTTTTTGATGAGAAACGACAAGATAGAGGAGCTGTTATTTAAAAAAAATATCATGAAACAGCAATATCTGCAGAGAAATACATTTACCATGTTGATGCCATATAAGATGTCACACCTGATTGTGTGCCTGAAAATAGAGCAAATAACTGCATTGTTTGTGTTTTTCATGTTATGTTTTATTTTCTAACCGCTGTTTTGCTAATATTATGGACATTTGTGGATAAACAAATATGCTTAACAACTGCTATTACGCATTTAAGTTTTATTATAATGTGGGACAGACTAAGGCAATATAATTCCAAGTGAGTATATTATAGTTAATGTAACTGCTAGGATCTGCCCATACAGCAGTGGGAAACATGTGCATGCAAAAAACAAAATAAAAGTGTTTCACAATATATATACGGTCAATTTCGTCGTACTTATAACAATAACATCTGATTTACTGTTACCTAAATATTGCATAACACTTATGCATTTGCATTAAGTAATGTTATGAGATTAAGGTGGGATTTGCAGTCTGCGGATCTAGTGAGACAGCGATTGGAACTGTAAAAGTCCGGTATACATAAATGGTACGCATAGCTTACAGACACCACGAGATATCGTCCTGCTAATAATCCTCTGTTTGGAATATACCATGTTAGTTTTGCCAAAGTTGTATCAAAGTTCATGTTTTCCAACATAGGATCACATAGGCAGTTCTAAAGATATAATGATACAGCCCAACAAGTTCATAAATACAGGCGGAATTATTTATAAATATATGGCACATCGTATTATATAAATCACATGTACCAACGTGTACACAATATACATTGGTATTCTATCTATTGTTTTCTCATTTTTATTTTATGTATGTACTGTCTATAATTGTATAGGCAATTGCTAATTTGTCTTAAATGAAAAGCTAGCGCGTGTTCATAAGAATATAACTCGTGATAATGTTTCTGGAGTTAAACTACTCCTATACTTTTTTATAATTTGCTGCACATATTTAAGGAAAAAGAAAAAATGCCAGTCTATGAACTCATAAAAATTAACGTTCTTATTTCCTTAACGTTTCGTGAGTTCTCTTATCTTCGTTTGGTCAGAACAGCACTAAACTTTTAACACTTATTTTGAGGTCCATCTATAAAATATGTAACATATTTTGATTTTTGAAAAAAGTGGTATTCAATCTACTGTTTTTCTAATTTTTATTTTATGTTATTTTTCGAAATGTATTAATTGTATTGAATTGCATAGGCAATTCTAATTCGTCTTGAATAAAAGACTAGCGGGTATTAATTAGAATGTATTGCGTGATAATGTTTCTGGAGTTACGTGATTTTGATTTATGAAAATAGTATACATGTACAATTAATAATGTGCGCATTAATATGCACTTAAAACGTAATTTTTTATTATGCATCTGACGTTCTATTTTCAATTTCAATATAAACAATTGTTCATTCCATATAAAACGTTAAGTTGTGAAATAACTATCATCTCAGCATTTTTTCATATTTAAGAATACTCGTAATAATTTAAATGATTGTCAATTTTATAAGGCCATTATAAAATAAAGTAGAGCATCGAAAACTTAGCTGAATAGCTGAAAGAATACATGATAACAAAACCCCGTCTAAAAGGCCTTATACTCATTTATTGTTTTATCAAATGTTTAAACCTGTATTGTGGACAATGGAGATACAATATAAAGCTACGACATTGTCAAAATTATAATTGGTAACATAAGACACGTAAATCGTGAATGAACATGTATTACACAAGACACTGCTTTCACACTTGAGAACTAATCATGCTAGATTTCAATAATAAACTATGATATCACATGTAATTCGTGTATATGCAACCAAAGGGAGGAATACATAGATCGCATCGGCCGTTATTACCTCTTTCCTTCCGTCGGTCTGTCTGTACCGCTTCTTGTGCGAGGATATGCTGGGAGTTATTGCCATATTTATATTATTTTATTTTATATTACTGTATTTTCCCATGTTATGTATTTCTCCACTACACATACGTTTTGGCCGTATTTTTTCTCAAGCTTCCGGTTTCTGTTTCCATTCTTTGAGTTGAGGAAATAGCACGGTTTCTGAGGTTTGCTTCTTACAAGAAGCGGGACGGACGGACGGACGGACGGAAGGACAGAAAGACGGAATACGGAAGATGCGATAACTTTATGCCTCTATATATTGGCATAAACATAAGTCATATATGTTATCATATTTGTTATTTAAATGTAGCATGATCAATTTTCGAGTCTCATGTCACATTGTCGAATGTCATAAATTTCCATACATGCTTCACGTTTGTAATGTTACAAATGTAAATGTCGTGGCTGTAGATAGTGTTACGCTCCGTTTGTTCGCTTCTTCTTGGTAATTAATGTTTAACGCAAAGTCCAGGATTCAATTTCAAAAACTTTTATTCAGTTTCATGAATAACACAACAAAAGTGAATAGTTCAAGCCACAAAGTGACATGCAACTTTAATTGAACATTTATAATACTGTCAAAGGTTAAAAAGGTTAACGGTGCGGTTTATAGTCTTCTTCGATAACGTATGCATCTTCAGCCGACTTCGACATTATACACAAAAAGTGATTGACGCAATCGTTTTATTAAGCTTATGATAAACAATATAATTACAAAATTTATGCATGCCGTTTCGACGATCACTTTCTTGTGATCTTCTCAGGTAGTTTAAAATATCTCATAGCTATGTTTTCAACGCTGATATGGTTGTTGTTGTTTTTTCCAGATAAAACTGTGAGAAATAGGACCGTTAAATATTCATCCATCCATTGCCATTTCGTAATTTCAAACGCATCTTCAGTATTAATAATCTAAAATCAACAAGTCTTCTCAAATCTAGAATGTCACAGCCTCCAGTTAAACGCAGACACGCGTATAGCTTACGTTAGAGGAGAAGATTAAGCTGATCACGGAATCAACTATTCATCCAAAACCATCTCTGAAGGTTAAGATGAAGTCTCGAATTACGTAAACGAACATTTAAATGTGAATGCACCTGCTTTAGATTTGTCAATTTTCTCAAATCTGTTAAATCTTTTTTTATTTTAAAACGGGATCAATGGGATAAAAAAAAATAAGATATTTGTTTTGTAGTTTTACCATTGGCGTCAAAGAGGCAGCGTATTTTTTCATTTTGCAGACACTCAGCTTCAAGATCGGGAAGTCGACGGTCAGCGACATCTTGAAGATGAGAAAGTCTACCAGGAGCAGTGGGAGAGGAATGCGTCCGGCTCCGTATTCCTTTCGTCAACGAGTGCAAGTTCGACCGACTGAACTAGCTGACGTGGGTGCGGTTTAGCCGGAAGCGAGCCCAGAACTTCCCTCTGTCTGGACCTGTGATCCAGGAGAAAACAAAACACGCCTTCATGGGGTCCAGCGGCTGGCTCATCTCCGGGATGTCCCGCTACTCAGTGAAGCCGTTCAAGGTGTCCGGGGAGAGTGCTGGGGTGGACCAGCAGATAGTCAGGAACTTCAAGAGCCGGCTTCCAGACATCACACAGTGATACAGCCTGGAGAACATCTTCAACGCCGACGAGACCGGCCTCTATTACAAGGCGTTACCTGACAAGACCCTGGCTGTGTGCGGAGACGGTGCAAAGGGAGTCAAAGTGCACAACAATAGGATAACCATCCTCTTCGCGTGCAGTGCCACGGTTGATAAGCTGACACCGTTAGTCATTGGCAAGGCAGCAAATCCCCTCTGCTTGGAGAACGTGCGACGAGAGAGTCTCGGTGTAACCTACGTCAGTAATAAGCGTGCGTGGATGACGTCAGCTGTGTTCTCTGTTTGGCTCCGGGACGTGAATTCAGAGATGCGGAGGAAAGTATACGCCTGATCCTGCTATTCATGGACAACGATGCGTCCCACACCGCCGACATGAACCCGAGCCATGTCCAGTTGAGCTTTCTTCCGACCAACACTACCTCCCAGCTGCAGCCGCTGGACCAGGGAGTTATTCGAGCGTTCAAGGCTGTCTACAGGAGGTTCATGCTGTGAGCGCGGCTGGCCACAATGTAGGAGACTGACAACGCTGCCAGTGTGTGTCGCTCAGTTACGATCATGGAAGCCATCAAGTGGACAGTTAAGGCGTGGCAGACAACACAAGCTTCAGCGATCCAGAAGTGTTTCAGAGCTTGCGGATTCACAGCGGAGACCACGGAAACCAGCGACGACGAGTACCCCGACGACGACATCCCACTCGCAGACCTCGTCCTGCATTTCCGGTTCTGTTGGATGAGCTCTCATCACTTGACACAGACGTCGAGACTCATGACTCCGAGTGGGAAGCAGACATCGTCAACTGCTATAGAGAGGACGCCACCGACGTCACCGATGCCGCCGATCCCGCCGTCAACGCCAATGATGAGGGCCAGACTCAAGAGGAAACGCCGGAAGTGCCTCCGTGACTTTCAAAGGGATCCGCGACTTTGCTCTCCGTCTGCAGAGGTACGGACATAGGACGGATGGCGACTTCCTGGCAACTGCAGTCACCTTCATCAACAGTTCAGAGATTAAGATTGTGAAGCAGAAATGTGCACTGAAGCAGAGAGTGATCTCGGACTTTTTCAAGAAATCGTGAACGGTGTGCATGTGAAGGTTTTGATAAGTCTTGCTGAGATTATGAATGTCTTGAAAATATGACGCTGTTTGTGTGTGTGTGTGTGTGTGTGTGTGTGTGTGTGTGTGTGTGTGTGTGTGTGTGTGTGTGTGTGTGTGTGTGTGTGTGTGTGTGTGTGTGTGTGTGTGTGTGTGTGTATGTTTAGTGAAATGTGTAATGTCTTGAATAATAAATCGTGAGTCCACAACAATCGTATTTGTGTCGTCATTCGTCAAAATTTTCTATGACGTTTGGCGCTTCCTATTTGTAACAAATAAAATTTTATTCGTTGAGAGCTACTTATAGCGAACTCGCCTATATGACAAATGTCACGTACGCATGTTCATGTATGTACATGTATAAAGCACCACGATCACTTTGGGATTAACCAAAACAATTCGGTATGGAATGTTTTTGCTTTTAATCGAATAAATGAAAAATACTTTAAACATAAACATTACATGAGTAAATTTATCACATGGTACATGTTAATATATATGGTCTGTTGTATTCTTATATGATTTTTTTTACACAATTCATACAATGTATATTTCGGCAATATGCCTACTCTTGGTATCTACCCGGAACTCTCTGAAAACCGGACGATCAGGCCGGTCCCCAGACCGTCCAGTTTACAGAGAGTCTACTGTACTGGGTTAGTTTAGACATATGTTATTGTATATACACATTCATTTACAAACAATTACATATAATAGACAGTTTAAATTACATGCATACAAACGGATTGGGCCTAGAGTTATACCAACATCATCGAAGGGCCCTCTCCATTATGATAGTTTATTGTAAAGGTAAACAAGATGGGTATGCCAAGATACAGGTAATTTCAGTAGTCTAATGTTGTGTGTGCATACTTTATAAAGCAAAGTTCTGGACGGTAGAGGTAAAATACATCAGCCTATTAAAATAACAAATTTGTTTATACAGAGTAAGTGGCTAATAGAAAGTTTGTGTATGCTTAATATTGGACGAACGAGACAAAAAACAAATAACAATAGATGTGTTTGTCAGAACAACTATGCCCCCTATTGCGCCGCTTTGAAGCCATATATTTGACCTTTGACCTTAAATGATGACCTTGACATTGACCTTTTACCACTCAAAATGTGCAGCTCCATGAGATACACATGCATGCCAAATATCAAGTTGCTATCTTCAATAATGCAAAAGTTATTGCAAAACTTTAACCAAGGATAAAGTTTTGGGACACACATAATGAATGACAGACAGCCAGACAGGCCAAAAACAATATGCCCCCGATGTTTCGATCCGGGGGCATAACAAATAACAAAATAATTATAAACAAAGATACACATGCTTACAAAACCCTGACCAGCTGGAACATATTCTTCCTTTCAACTTGATATTGAAAAGCTTCACGGGGTGATATTATTTAATTGAGTGTTACACATAAAATCGTTTCGTTCGCTTGATAAATAACTGAACTTCTTGAAAGAGCTTACATTTGTCTTCGTAGTTCAAAGTTTGTATGCCAAACATGAGTTTCGTTGCATTAATTGGATGAAAGATACGCGTGTTTATAAATATTTGAAAGCGTTCGTCATGATAGCGCGAACATTTAAAGAAGAAATGATCCGCATTCTCGGTGTGGGAACCACAGCTACATTTGGGTGAGTAAGTTAGGTGATTTTCAAAACGATGCGCTTTCAGATCACTACATTGGTTTCTTATTCGAGCATGTATTACTTGGTATGTTCTATCACCCTGTGAATAATATGCAGGGACTTAATTTGCTTTGAATTTTTGATTAAATTTTGTTTTAAATTCGACTTATGTATTAGAATTTCGTATATATATAATCAAGATCGTTCCATAGTTTGATTGATGATGGTATGGTAGAGTTTGAGTATATTTAAGTCGTCTAGGTAAGTAGATTACCACCATATCGTAGGTAATACACGGAATTGTAATTTACGGTTGTTGAAAACATGTCCGAAAGATATTCTGGTAGGGTATCCTCTGTGTGTTTGTAAACTAATATTAGTTTTTGAATGCGGCGTCTGTGTTCCAGTGATACCCAGCCAATTCCAGTTAGTAAATTGGTTATAGATGACGATCTCGTTAAACCACTAACGTTTAAAGCGGCGTCATATTGATTTTTTTTCTAAAATATCATTTTTATATTGTGTACAATTATCCCAGATGACCGACGAGTATTCTAATACAGGACGTAAATATGATACGTATATTTGGTTTAGCGATTGACGGTTTAATTTGAACTGTAGCATTCTCATAGATCTTAATATTTTAGATGCTCTGCTAAGAATAGCGTTCATGTGATTGTGCCATTTACCATTTTTTACTGAACAAGGGACCTAGGTGATTGGGGGTTTTAACAAAGCCCAACTGATTGCCGTCGTAGCGTGGTTGGGGTTTTGGAGAGTCCAATAATGAGAAAAACACAACTTAAGTTTTTGAGGGATTAATGGAAATCAACCATTGTTTGGCCCATGTATTGCTTTGGGTAAGGGCATTGTTGAGGATCCTTTCCATAAAAGCATAGCCATTTGAGGTTACTGAAAGTGAGCTGTCATCGGCAGACAGTCTTAAGTTACCAAGTAAGTTACAAGAGATGTCGTTAACATAGACAAGAAAAAGGAGAGGACCTAAAACAGATCCTTTGGGTACCCCAGCTTTGATAGATATCTCATTTGAAAATGTGGTATGAACAAACACCCGCTGTGTGCGGTTGGATAAGTGATTTTATAACCAATTAAGGATATTTCCAGATATTCCATACTTTCGTAGCTTGAAAAAAAGGCCTTTATGCCAAACGCGATCAAAAGCCTTGAAAATGTCGCAGAAGACCATACACGTGCTTTGTCTGTCGTCGAATGCTTAGCATATTTGATTATATATGTCAATAAGTTGAGTTGATATGTAGTCGAGTGACCAGGCAGGAAACCCGATTGATATTTGTCAATAAATTTGTTTATATACAAATGATCATATAAATATATTAAATATTACTCGTTCCATTACTTTTCCTACGCAACTAATAAGTGAGATCGGCCGGTAGTTTGACGGGTGATCTTTTTTACCCTTTTTGAATAGAGGCATTACGTTTGCCTTTTTTCAAGAGCTAGGGAATATGTTTTCCTTTATCAGTGTGTGTGTGTGGGGGGGGGGGGACATGCGTATACGGAAGCTTACCGGCTTTAAGAAAGATTAGTTGGAACTTAATGCCAAGATGGCGTCGTGTTTGTGTTTTTCGTAAAGGATAAGCGGATATTTTCACCCGGTAAGCCACTTTGTATATATATTTATTTTATATGAATACGCCCATTCGACTCTACGGTGTGTGTGCTTCCCTCGGTTGTTTTGTTTCAAGATCGTAGACGTCGGGATAAAAAAGTTATTGAAGGAAAACCGTGCACAAATCTGTTGTCTACTTACGGGACGTTCGAGAAATTGAATGTACAAATATCATTTTCGCTTATAATACACAGTATTGACACACGTGAACGGTACAATATAACTAAAATCATGATTATTTTATACTCCCGACGCTGTTTTATCTCTGATAATTAATTTATTGGCAAAAATTATTGTCTTAACCCCCCTTTTTGGAACTGACTTCCTTTTAAGCACATTTTGTGACATGACTTCCAAATGACAAACAGCTCTTTCATATGTTAAAGAGCTTGACACGAAATACCTACTTATCTTTTATTACGTTTATATGTGTACTTCAATTGTACATTTTTATAGCATGTTATGTGGTGCAATTTAATTGTGTTCTTAATCACGTTACTTACTGCAGAATTATAATAATGCTGTACGAAAAACCTGCCGACCAATTGAATCAATTCACCTATTTTCAAGAAATATGTTTGTTGGGTGGATGATGTACGAGATAATAGAACGTTTATCAGCCCTTTCAGTAATATTATAATTAATTAAATGTATTTTATGACGTGTCAACCTTATTCTGACATGAACTTTTGTTTAACCATTCTTTAACTGTCTTTTCAGATGATGCAGTTTAAAGGGCGAAAATAAGTGCATCTTTCGTTGAAGTAATGAGGAATTTTACATAAGGGGAGGATTGAGATACCAGGCTCCATTCATAGACTACATGAGTTTAAATGTCGAATATGCCAAAAAGAATCCAGAGCCGGACTAAAACAGCAAATAAAAAACACGAACCAAACAAAAACATGTACAGCTTATGTGTGTAGTGTTTTTTTTATATAAAGTCTACATAGACAAGTCTGACATATAATTGCTTTTAGTGCTACTTAATTACACGTTTTGTTCCGTATATGTAATGATGATAGTTTCTCACGTTGTTTTTTTATATTGAAAATAATGGGAAACCATTAGCTGTGCTTCGTGATTTCTTCCCTTGATGGCCCTGCATACATTGAAAAGTGTATTCAGCACTTACATACATGATAAAAATACATTTGGGTCGGAATGCATTCTTTATGCATATGACATATTAACATGACTTAAGATTAGAAGGTAATGTTAGGAACAAACGAAATAACGTATCTAAGTGAACCAATACTTTATTTCCTCAATACAACAGTCTTAAATAATATGTATTCACATAAGTATAAAAGAGAAAAAACTATACATGTCTATATTGATCACCTCTACTGAAATCATATCGTGTATTGCATTTGCACAAACTTGTTTAAAGAGGGTCGTCCAAGATGTGTCACATCAAAGTCACATAAATGTATCAGTAACGTTATAGAAAACGCGTCAAATATCATTGTTTTAAACAAACAGTTAATATAAAAAAAATCAATAAAAAAACAACCATTGATATGCATCTTCTAAGCAAGCGTCAGGAATTCCAAATAGCTTCAGGCATTTCGAATCGGAATAATTGTAGGATTTGGTTACACCAACCTTATAATAGTATCGAACCGACATTACCCTTTTCTGTTATTTCATTACACTAATATGGCATGTATATGGGATTGTTTTGTGTGTTTTACTGGCGTGGTACTTCGACGTAATCTTTTTTGTTTGATTTGTGGGTGTTCATGTTCATTTCGCTTTCTAGAGCGGTACACACTTCGTAACGCCTTCTTTTTGAATCTTGGCATCCTCAACGTCTTTAACTGGCGTCTTTATACCTGGAAATAGTAAACATAGTATTCCTTATAGTAAACATAGTATATTTCGTTTGAGGCATAATAAAACATAAGTATGTTCATTTGCGTTAAAATAAACATGTAAAAAATACACTGTGTAAACAATAGTGTCAAATGCCTTATATTACGCACACCAAATGTTAGCGTTTAGTATGTGAGAAAACATATAATTATAATAAATAATAATATAACAACTAATCGAAATATTTAAAAAATGATAACTATTGATCTCTAAAGAGAAAATGTCATCCAAAACATTCGCACCAAATCATTAACGACAGTTATTTCGTTTAAAACCTTCTAACATTGGAAAGAACTGTTTGTTATATTGAAGTCAAGTCCCAAAATATGATAAAAAGGAGGTCGGTTCCGAAAATGGGAGTTAAACCGTTATAATTCGGCATTAAATGAATTAATAGACATAAAACACGCGTCGAGATAATAACATTATCGTGAGTTATGTTGTATTTTACTGTAAACATGCACAAATACTGTTTATTATGAGAGAAACTGATATTTGAACATCCAAAATATCGAGATCAAGAAATTAAACGACAAATTTGTGGACGGATTTGCTTCATTAACTTTTTTATTCCGACGTAAACGGTATTGAAACAAAAAACCGAGGGGAGCCCAAACATCGTAGAGCCGAAAGGGCGTATTCATTAAACAGAAATATAAATATAAAGTGGCTTACTGGATGAAAATATCCGCTACTCCTTCACGAAAAATACAAAAAAGACGCCATCTTGGAAGTAAGTTCCAGCTTATCTCATTTAAAGCCGGTAAGCTCCCGTATACGCATGCCACCTTGTTTAATTGACCTATTAAATAAAATTCAAAGCGGTTTGCATATTGTGTTCAATGTTTGTTTCAGCATTCGATGACTGACTTCGTCTGGACCGCTTGCTTTATTTAAAGACAGAGTTCACATCTCTGTCATCAACATTCAAAACAGAAACAAAATAGTCATTTAGTGTATTGGCCTTTTCGAAATCTGTTATTGACACAGACTGATCACTATTGATCAGAGACGGTATTTGTTCACAGTTTTATAAATCGTCTTTTACAAGACTTTTGATAAGCTTCCAGTATTGTTTAGGGTTTGATAATGAAAAAATCGCGTATTGTGAATTCAATGGAGTTAAAAAAACATGTCTTTTGCGTACTTGTTCATATTGTTAACTTTGTTTCGAAGGTTTTTTATATTTGCTCCAGTCTGATGCCTTTCCGGTAAGCATTGCTGTACGTTTATGGCGATCACGCGAACGAGTAGTTCTTCGAATTTAGGAATTATACCAGGATTTGTCTTTAGGTCGAAAAGATAAACATTTACACTTACACATTGGAATGCAAGACTTAACAAGAGTAAAATATTTATTCATAAATTTGTCGGTGGCAGTATCAACAGTTCCATGTTCTATAAATGACCAATCCGTAGACTCAATTAATCCATTCAATAACTTAAAATACGCCTTTTTATATTTCCATATTCGTCGTTTGTAGGGCTCCTCTAACTTGAAATCGGTTTTAACGTGCACATAAGTTCCGTAATGAGCTGTTATAGTTCAGTTTCAAAAATACCGTCTTCAAAGCAGTGTACGCTACTTGACAGAACTGTGATATCTATGAGTGCTAGAGTTGCTTGTAACACGAGTTGGATCTGTAATTATGTTTCGTAAATTATTAAGCATAATTATATCTGTAAGTTTATGGTTTCTCGGATTCAATTGGTCTTCATTTATATCACCAACAAGTATAATATGTGGAGATTTTTCAATTGCCTTTTCAATACAAATACTAAGCTTATTCCAGAAATCCATAGTTGCGCTTGGGTGCCTGTACAATTTACATATTAAAAACGACTGTGAATGATCTTTGATTTTCATCCAGATAAATTCTGGCAGTAAAAATTCTAGTTCAAAAATTCGTTGTGGACACAAAAACGATGAAGTATAGACAATAAACCCACTAGAATGGGCATTTTTTTCTTTTTTGATCACTGTTTCGAAGCCCTCAATTTGTCATAAATCATCACCGATATCATGTGACAAGTGTGTTTCGGTGAAACAAAAAATGCTATGTGTACATTCAGAAAATGGGTCTCGTATATAGTTCGTGTTGTTTTTATGCTTCGAATGTTTATGTGAAAGACAGTGAGACATTCAGGGTTAAGAGGACCTGGATTACATTCAATTTCGCCGGATAACAACAGGAGAAAACGTAAAGAAACTATATAGAAACTAAATTAATTGGATGCTTTGTAGTAGTTGTCATGAAAAAGTGTTGGCACATTCGTTTGTAAAATTGACATACCGCGGGCAAGTGTATAGATATAGATGAATAGTGCTAAGTTCAATACTGTGTTCAAGGCGCCAAAACAAAATAAAGTCCTTTTTAATTATGTACATTAATGAAATATAGCATAATTCGCAGCGTTATTGTTGCTTTAAATTTAAGTATTTATTTTCGCGCAAATAGCTTTTTTGTTACAATTCACTATTTCTTTGTTCCGAAAGGATATTTAATAATCATATAGATATTTTCTCACATAACGTATTAAAATTCTGACTGCGAAAATAACAGTGTGTTAAAAAACTTGACAATGTATAGACGGTTCTTACTTAATGCAGGGGATTGATGGATAGCACACCAGAGAAATATCAAAATAGATCGAACACGACAATTAGTGCGATGCAAAATGTACAATACTGTCATTGTTATAACAGTAATCATTACCATTTTGATCTACAGGAGGTTATTTACCATTTGCCCCATTCAAAGCTAAACACTAAAACAAACAGACGTCATCCTAGCATGTTATCACTTGATTCCATGTACACTTAGTAATTGTTCGCCTTTGATTGAACGCTGTCTTTATTTCCTCGTGCTTATGAGATGAAAGTGCAAGGGTGACATTAGGAAATCAGGGATTGTGAATTGTACTTGGACAAAATATTAGAAATCCACACATTAATAGGTCATTTGAATATTGTTTGATTATGATGTGTTTTTTATCCATGTTTCGTTTGTACAATAAAATCCGTATACGAAAAGTATTTTTTAATAACATAAATGCATTATGAAGGTATATATGAATCTACACGAGTTTTAAATTGACTCATTATCAAAATAAGTTTATGGCCTCATAATTAAAAACCGAACATGTTTATGTAGAAAAAAGTATACGCGAACATTAACGAATACAGTAGTAATAAATGTATAAATAACACATATTTTATACCCAATCTTTATAAAATATATTATTTAATTAGTAAGAGTGAGCATGTGAGGTTTATACAGAGGGATTATTTCATCGTTCATATGCACTTTACGTTTTTAACACATATGTCATTTTGGAAGGTGTAAACTTTACACTTATTGGGCTGATTGTACTGATTGCTATGTTTAACTCTAAATGTTTTTTGTATCGATATAAAATGGGTTCACTCTTGCTATCAGCGTTATGCTTGACAAGAGAAAAGCATAACGCATTTTCTTGATACCAAGTGTATGTGTACTAGCTTTGTTACGATATTCTGACGGTACAATTTTAAAGTGTTTCCAATTTCTCAAGGTTAAAAACAAGTTTTGAAAATACTAATTATAATTCGAATTCTCTTCCCCATTTTTTTAAAGATAAAAAGTGTGTAAGTAGATTATTGATTATTTAAGTTTGTTTTAAATAATGAATTATTTATCTAACAAACATGTTGTATATCGTATACATATAGTTTTATAATACTTAGGCAGGATACTAAATACAAACATAATTTCTTTTTTTATGAAGAAAGAGCGGTTGTTAGTCATTTGACATTCCTTCTGAAAGTTCAATGTTCAATGCCATCTATTGACAATATGTGTTTGCGGTAAGGTCACAACATCACACTCAGATATAGAGCATTCTTTGATGTATTCGTGATCACCAAAGCATGCGTGTATTGTGCAGGATTGTTTTTGTACCTTTGATTGTATAAAGTTACTGGCATTAATTAGCAATAATATAAATTGCGTATTCACTTCGATCTACTCGTGTATTTGGCATTCGATTTGTTCAAACGCTCAATGCAGTTGACATAACATTACTTTGTAACTTGCAATACAATTGTACGTTACATGGTAGTATATCGTTAAGCATAGTATCACTAATGCAAACTGTGAAACAAAAGATACGTATGCTTACATCTATCATACTTTACATGATGCTGTTCTTTTACAATAAAACGTGTATAACATGTACACGATTAAATGCAGAACAGAATGTAAACATAAAGTTAACGTACACGTTTAAATATCTACGCTATGCATAGATTCATTGATATTACTTATGTACGCTACATAATGAAATATTGATATTAGTTTATACATTTTGATTCGGATTTAACAACGTTCAAAATATTAATAACTCACTAATTGTAACACTTTAATAAGCATTTACCCATCGCTGTCGCTTGCTATGTCTAAAAAGAAAACAATATTAAATTAACATTGCAAAAAACACCGCGATTAGAGATATTACGCTACGCTGCATGGAAAGAAATAATTCCCGATTGCTAAAATATTAGTCGCATTGTAAAAATACTTACTGTTTTAACAGCTCCCCAGTGTCCCATTTACCCCGCACCCGATTTAAGTTGGCTAAAGAACTATATTTTTATTTAATTCGGATAAGCATACAACTGTACGACATAAATATCGTACTCAAACAGTAACATGTAACTTTTTAAATTATGGACATTATAAAGCCATTTAGATTATCATTTATATATTCATATTATATAATATTATATTATATATTATAATATTATATTATATATAATATCGCAAAAAGAGACATGGATCGCACTCACTGGGCTCCATTGTTTGAACACGGTGTTAGAGTGTTTGTTGGGATAATTCGTTTCCGTTTCTAACGCACGACCTAATGACTAAGGATTGATTGGAGACTGTTAAGAAATGTCGGCCTAGCATTCAGAGGCAAGAGCTTTCTCCATAGTAACTTTCCATCTATTCTATCAAACATGTTCCCAATCTGTTGTGTATAAAGTGTGCTTAATTGCGTTTTTGGGGGGAAATCGAGTGTTGATTCGTTTTTCGGAAAACCAACCTTGTGATCGATGAAGATGAAATGTTTAAATATAAAACCTTAGAAAAAGAATTTTCAAAGGGAATTAGTACTTGTCCTGAAAATCAGGAGTTTTAACCTACAAAACAATATGGAAATGCATGTTTTTACTATCATCCTTATTAATTATGTTAAGCCACATATGTACAGGGAAATTTATATAACCATATTCATTACACGTTTGATTCGATGCTTGCAAAGTAAAGATCCAAACATGAAATAGCTGTGGTTTGGTTTAAATTAATATAATTTAAGAATCAATGTCATTACAATGATATCATGATTTCAAATTTCACCAACTTCCAGAATAAAAGTATAGTTGATTAATTGTATCAATAAAAAAACAAACTAGGAATTGCATTATTGTAAAGTATGCACACAATTTAAGTTTAAATTGAAAATAGACAGGAATAGAATATACCACTTTATGTTGGTATGGCATTCCTTCCGATTATCGATATAACACGCTGGGCATAAACTGATATTCCATTTGTTCTACATGTGGGTCGACATATACGTGAAAAAAGTAGAATCGTTGTCAACATTTATTAAATCTTAATCATTAGCATACGAACCAACCAGCAAGGTTATAAAAGTGTAGAGGGGAGATGCACAATTTATGACTATAAGTATATGATGTTTGTTAAAGTAGACAAACATTATGCAAACATTTAAATGTGAAATACAGTTCTAGTCATTATGACCTGTATTGTATAATGAAATCATATGTATAGCATATTGAAATCTTTATTATGATTATCAAATTATTTACAATTATCACTAAGTGTCGATAAAACATAAATATTACAACGCTTTCACGGTAACGGGAATTGATTCATACAAGACTGAATATACGTATAATATTTATTGATATTTTTTCATCAAAATGTTATTCGTATTTATAAACAATTGGTATAGTCTTGCAACCAGCTGTTTGACAAGAGTAGTAGAGAGTAGTTGTTAAAAGCATTTTGTTATCAAGGCGATTGTATTTATACGAAATTTGCTACGACACTCAAACGGTATATATAAAATTGTTTCCGAAATATAAAAATAAACATGAATTATCAAAGCATTAATTTAATACTATAATGTTCAATTATGATTATTTAACATTATAGCTGGTATACTATTATCATTTAAAAAATATATATATTAAAGAAGAGTGGATGACCCATGGGTCGTTCCTTATGACTGTTAACGTCTTTTGTAATGATGGCGATCCTGACAATACGTGTTTGACATTAAGTCACGACCTCACAATTCAACATTGTTAATTGTTTTTATTTAGTGAACATCATCATCGAATGTCGTTTGTCCCGATGTTAGTGTCGGATAATTGTTTGTTGTGAGTATTATTAAGCACACATGTTCAGTAACAATACTCTGATTACAGCGTGTTATACATGTGTTTATATTTAAGAATGAACAGAACAATCGTCGGCCTACTGAATTGACGAACCGAACATAACATACGATGTCTTAAACAAGCCTATTAATAAATGCATTGTTATACAGCCTCAAAGCAAGTGTCAATCTATTTTGTTCGAATCACTATTAAAGTGGATATGGGAAGTTATTCAGTTGGCTAATTTATTAGTACTTAGGCGCCGTCATGTGACCTCTTTGATACAATTCTCCATCTATTGTGTGGTTGGCTGATGATCAATCAGGAAACAAAAGTAACTGTCCTTAATCATGGACGTCACGAAAATCATGACATTCTTTTTCAATTTATATTATAAAAAAAGAAACTTTCCAGAAAAGTATTTGTACTTTTTTACAACTGAGTTCAAGCATTTATGAGCAACATGTGTGGTTAGCAAAATACCATCTTTAGAAAAGTTGTTTATGCAAAAGGCTTAATAAAAGCTTAAATATTTACAATTGATTTTACTTGTTAAATGTTTTTATTTCAACTTCAGCTGCAACAGCAGGATAGAAACTTCATTATAATTTGCGTCCTTTACTTATGGCAAGGAACTAATTGCTACACAGAGCGGAACGGAACAAATGAACTAGACAAAATACGCAAGTTAAAACACAGAAAAAAAACACCAAAAGACCAAAATTGTAACTTTTGTCAGGATGACGTGAAAAAAAACACATGAGTATTGACAAAATCTCTTCTTTCCTACAAAAAGCTTTAAAAAAAATAATACAGCTGCATATTGAGATCATGACATTGCAATTCAGGCAGCAGTTGCAAAACATTTATAAGACTCATTCTAATGAATAAATGACCATATTTCAAATATAAAACCAATTTATACTACAAAGGTTTGGTCTTACATTTTTCTGTTTTATACTTTCATCACATTATCATTGTTTTACTTGTATTTACAAACACTTACATAATTTATGTACATACTTGTCTATACATATTAAACCGATTAATTATGTATGGTATTTTAATAGCAAACAATACTATAAGGAGCATAATAATATTGTACATTGATACATTCTCAATAAAATAAAATAAAATCTAAATTAATAATTTCAATCCTAATACAATATATTAAGTATGCATACACTTACGAAACCCAAGTTAATTAGGAACGTTCTTGCAACAAAAGCAAAGAACAATTCTATACGAAAACGTCAGTATTAAAAAACCAATACAAATTAAACAAATATGTGCATTACACTACGTAACGCATAATATATCATGAAATGGAATACAAGTTTTCCGTTCTACTGAGAATGATATATTGACTTGGTGAAGAAAACGCTCACTCAGCCTGCTTTCCTCTCAAACCCGCTTCTTCTAAGGATTATCTGAAGGTATCCATATAATGCAATAATGATGAAATTGTTGTTTTTCATACAGTATTGTATGCATTTAAAGTGTGGAAGATCTACTGAGCGCTTTCAGAGTGGGAATCGAAGGCGGGAGATGCCGGAAAACATATCATGTTGTTCTTGCGTTTGCTAGTTTTGTATGACTTTACGTAATAGCCGTTGGAAACATGTGCGTCTTGTGTACGATAAAGTTTATTTTTGTTTCGTTTCCGAAAGAAATATGCAATTATATATATATGTGTTTATGAATGTCTCTTAAAATTTACGATAAACTAATCAACTAATAATAATTGGAGATCCGAAAAAATATGTTATTCAAGTATAGAAACGTTTTATGGCACAAGTGGTAAGAAGTCAGATAAGTATTGGACATTGGACACTTATATTATACTCGCCATATAAATGAACACCGCTTATACTGGCCAAATTTGTGTTCAGCTAACGAATGGTATTACAAATCTTTAATATAAATTGTTTTCGAATAAACAATTTCTTCTACAAATGTGCCCTAGAATGTCCTTTGTATGTTCGTACAAATAGAGAGACCCGTTATTGCCTATTGAAACTGGACGTCAAATCATCGTTGTCAAATTTAAAAAAGAGAAAGGTTGTTTTAATACGTTGACTGCATGCTAATACATCAGTACATGTGCGTATACAGTCGGTTATTGTAATCGTTTTTATTTGCCATGCAGTAGAGTGTTTTCAGTACTTGGTATTTATAAAGAAATATAAATAAACGACTTCTAATCCATTCACCGGAGTCCATGTCGGTACATTTGTTGTCAATGCTATACGCATACTCCTTCGTTACACCAATTTGACTTATGTTTCCGCGGAAAAGAAACCATAAGAATTATAGTTGGTTGAAAGTTAACTAAGAAGTCGCACTAATTTATTGAATACTATTATACTCTTAAATGACCTTACATTGTTCTTATCGGTAGCAAAACACAATTTTGTGTTTAACTTGGCAACACCAGTCATAATACTATATTGAATACGTCGAATAAAGCACTAATGACGTTTGTAATGTACAAAAGACATTATGAAACCCAACGCATGTTATATCAGTAATTCTTACGAAACGTGTTATATAATGAGTAATTACTTACGGCCTCTTCCCTGATTCAATTGTATCTATAAAATAACATTAATGTTGCAATATTAAAAATAGGTGCATCAGCTGACAAAGTACTTGTAATAGCATTTGGTCCTGTAATCATGACGAGGAGTTAATTGTGAAACAGTTAATCAGAAAATAATCGTACTGAACACGACATACAATTAAATATCAAACAGCCATTACATGTCTTATTTACACTATCCCCAGACCTTTAACTGTGATTGGTATATTTTAACAAATTGTACTATTTTGTTGAAAAATACGTGTAAATATTTGAGAAATTAGGCTTTTTTATTAATTTATTTATGTCTTGCTTTTGATTGTAGCATTTAATGAAATAATTCAAATTTTTATATACCTGTGCGTTCGACCTGTGTTCTTTTTGGCTTGTTGACAATGCTGTAAACGTAATCATCTGTTCGTTTTGTTTCCTTTGCAACGCTGTAAATTATATCATCTTCCTTCCTAGTACGATTGATTTTACGGGATGATGCTGGTATGTTATTTTTATTGACAATATTGTCTGTGTGCTCTTTTGGTAATTTCACTTTATTTGCAACATGTTTGTTTAAGTCATAGGATCTGAGATGTTGTCGTGGCCTTAGTAAACGAAATTTTAAATGAATTACGTAGATTTCGGATAAGCTTTGTTTAACAAATGTATGTTTGGCACATATATAGAGAACATTTAAAACTTAACAACAATATTGGTTACAACCTGAAAACGGATCAATCTGTCTTTGCCGCTCAGAACATATTTTGAAACCATAATGCAATCATTTGTTGTTATTCTTAAGTTATACGTCATATCAACTGCAGACCGTATGTTCAACATATGTTCTTAATTTACTTATTTAGCCCGTAATACTAAACAAATATACTTACGCTCTTTCATGATCACATGTTTGGACTGAAACAAAAGTATGATAACGTATCAAAACGGTCGCATGTAATCTCCAACGTTGATTCAAAAGTAAGATCACGATTTAACAGAACTAAATTTAGCAAACTCACGAAATAAGTTAAAATAATTAAGTAAATAATTCTCATATTTCAACATACTAAATTACCATCATGAAAATTACATTCGAAGACAAAATCATACCATATATCCATCAGTCTGACCAATTTGCATTACCAAAAAATTGTGAGTGACTTAACTAGTCTGGTGATGAAATAGTTAATGCAGACCCTTTCATATAATATTGAGTTTATGAGCTTACTTGAAAACGATAGACCAGGTTCTGAGACGCCACTGTAGAGAGGGTCAAGATCAACTGTGCCCTGTTCCGAAGAAGCGTCTGAATCATACTTGGAACTACGAAAATCAATTTTGTGAAAACATATATGGGACGTTTATCATCATTGCATTTAAAACAAAATCTTAATGAAAACCAAAATGACACATATTTACAATATGACTCATTATCAATTGTAACAGTAAATAATGCATATGTCTAAAACATAGTTTATGATAATATAACCAAGTGTTTTAATTCAGCATCCACATAGAAATCTACGAGATTTCCATTCCAAAAATATTCTTTAATCATCATTCGTGAGTTTTGATGTTCCTCGTTTTAATCTGCCTATGGTATCATTGTTTAACATACTGTTTAAACATTTGACTTACAAACATGCATTGCTTCTTGGCTAAATGGCTTATTTTTGCAAAAACATATAATAAACAAATAATCTATACAGACTTATTGTAAAATGTAAACGGTTCATTAGACATATTTCAAAACACAAGGTCATTACAATTAAACCAATTATTTTTTATAGATAGGACACTTTTAAGGAAACGTATAATTCAATAAACAAACACCTTTCTAAAAACATTACTACAAAACCCATGACAGTTTGTAAACTAATACTTCCGATTTACCATTCATTCCGGCCAGACGCGAATGTTCGACCTAGATCTGAAACTAAACATAACTTTGCATATAATAAGAGTATATACATGACAGATTATGGTATGTGTGAATATAGATTAACGAGATACCAAATGGTCGTTTTTATTTTTTATGAGACAATATATTCCATTTTAATTTCTCGCCAAGATTTCAAACATATACGAGCAAACGCGAGACTGGCTTCCGGAAGCGTCGGAAGAACGACGTATTCATGAGAACTACGTCAATATATTGTTACACACACACAAAACGAGCATCGTTTATCGCGTAAAACCTATGTAAGGAGACCACATCTTGCGTTGAAATTTTGGCTATTGCTATAAAGAACTTTGATTTTTTTATGTGTTAACTTTATTTTTCGAAATAGTGTACGAAATATTCGCAGGTTTTGAGTGTTTATGGAATTTTAAATATTGTTTAGATTTTTATATTGGTATGCTGTTATGAAATGTAACACCACAACAAGTCAATTTTAAATGTTATCAGTATCAGAATATACCTAAACGGTGTTTTATATTGCGGTTCTCCTTCAGCATGTTGATACATTCTGTATATGTTTCATTGTCGAACGCAAATGTGCTGTCCTTGATTGCTGCACATGAAAAGTTCTCTTGCCCAATTCCATTTGCGTGCGACTGTTTATCTGAAAAATTCCCGTAATGATTAATGTAAACTTAGGATAATGATGGCGATTTTAAGTACTTATAAATCAACATATACTCAATTGATATAAGATCGTCGAAACAAGAACTAACCGTCAAGCAAGGTCGGACTAGTTCTAGTTCTCTCATCTGAATTGAAATCATTCCTAAAAACAAAATTGTATTTGTCGGCAAACAGTCTGAATAAAATAGCGCAATTTTCATTGGTATGAAATCCGACTTGTATATATATTACAATTTACTTTGCTTTTATGAAAAGCATATATCATATATCTTAAACATACTCAAAACAACAGAACAGATAAATGTATCTTTTTAATTTTCACACACATCGAACACCGGTATATGAATATTTATGCGAATACTATTAAATAAGATGGTAATTAACTTACAATGCAATAATCACTCCAGGTTTAACTGAAACAAACGACACAGTTTTTTTATAGATAATTGTTTATGCAGGCTTTGTTTATGAAATTATACATTATGTTTTATTAAATTACAAATGAAAAAAAGTGCGCTGTAAGCATATGCACTATATCAATAATCATTATTTTTCAAGTATAACCGATACTTGTAATTGCTAAATTGTACAGGTCATTTCTAATATACCATATTTTGTTTTATGTAAATTTAATACAATTTCATCTTACCAGTACGAAAGCTGCTCACTTGTGAATCACATTGATTATTCCTCTTTACAAAGCACATGACAAGTATAAATACTATTGTAAAAGCGCCAACAGAAACGAAAACACTTAAAACAATTATTGTTGCTTTTGTATGTTTGTTTTCAGCTGAAAGAGAAAAACATGTGCATATGCACAGTAACAAATATATGCATGGCCAGGTACTCGCAAAGCAACCATTATTCATAACATAAACGAATACAATTAACCAATATACGGACACATGATTACATGAAATACACTACGCATTTAAATCTCACCTGCATCAGAATATTGTTCTGTGTCATAATTGACTTCAATTGTCGCATTGTTTCCACCAAGTGCGTTAAAGGCTATGCACGTGTACTTTCCCGAATTTTGAAGTCCCGTCATCTGAATGCTATGTCGTAATGTATAATTTCCGCTCTTCCATATTTCTGTACCGTCTTTTAATAACTTCATGTACGGCCAAGGGGTTCCTTTTCCTTCGCAATCAAAAACAATGTGGCGTGAACCTTTAAATTTAACGACGCTGTGGTTGTGGAAGCCTTGTACATAAAAATCATGTACATAAGCCGGAACTGCAAGAATTAAAGTGTTTTTTTTTAAATACAGTAAACACATTTTGAAAAGCACAATGTATCTTTTAAGTTACCCAAAGAATATTTGACTTGAATGGACGTGCCTTTTGCTAGCAAATCAGTTATCAACTAAATCTAGCTTATACAGAGCATCAACGTGTCAGTTTGAAGTCATGTGTTGACATGGATGCCAATATGTACAAGTCGATGATTCATTTCATTCTCTCATTGTGACAATTGCATTTTCGTCGCTTGTTCAGTGTACCAACTGATCTATTAACTGTGCATATATAGACTAAAATGGAAACTAATAAGGTGTAACACGCATTTTGTGTTTTACCTATACGTGTGACGAAAATCAAATAACACCACTAACAAAATGTCAATTAAGAGTGACTTAGGCGGATATTGTATTTGTGGAAAGGTGTGTATGCAATGTAAATTTCAAAATTCTTATGTGCGAAGGCATTACCCCCTTCCTATTGCTAATTGTAACTAAAATTACAAACGTTGATAGTTGCTCAGGACTTATTTTATTGCGTTTTCATGCTGTTTTTTTGATTGAATATCTGCTGATACGTAAGTATCTTGTGATACACATTGATGGTGCCTCTTCACAAAGCACACGAAATTATGGATGCCATGGCAATTCCACTCACAGAAACGCATAAACTGAAGACAACAATAGTTGATTGTCTATGTTTGATCAAGCTTTTAGTGTATAAGATGTGCATTTGCACAGATACAGATAAATGAATTGCCTGGTGCTCGCAAAGCAACTTAAATTCAGAACATACATGTTTAAAGTTAACGTTTAAACGCAAACATGTTTACACTTAATGCAATGCGAACTTATAGGTAATATCAATTTAATATATTAATAAAAATCCCACAAACTACCATTCAGTGCAATCTTACCTGCATCAGAATATTGTGCAGTGTCATAATTGACTACAATTGTCGCATTATTACCACCAAATGCATTTAAGGCTATGCACGTGTAATTTCCAGAATTACGAGGTTCCGCCATCTGAATTCCATGTCGTAATGTAGAATTTTCGCTTCTACATATTTCGGTACCGTCTTTCATTAACGTCATTCCTGGTGAAGGAGTTCCATTTCCATCGCAATCGAAAATAATGTGGCGTGTAATATTAAATGTAACGATGCTGTGGTTGCGAAAGCCTTGTATAGAAAACTCACTCACAAATGCAGGAACTGTAAACATATGATATTTAAAAAAATATACAAATATTTAAAACATTCATACAAGCACAATGAACAATTTAAGTAATCCCACTGTACCAAGAATATGAATAGACGTGATTTATTGCCAGCATATCTGTTAGCAACTAAAACTAGCCTATTAGGAGCATAACAAAGTTTCAATTTCAAGTCATGGTAACCGATGAAGTACACGTTGATAAGTTGATTCCTGCTCTCATTGTGGCAGGTGCATGTCCGTCGATTAACCTGCAAGTTGTATTCGTTTTATATACTGATCTGTTATCTGCGGTCATATTAAAGGGGCCTTTTCACAGATTTTGGCATTTTTTTAACTTATTCATTAAATGCTTTATATTGATAAATGTAAACATTGGATCGTAAAAGCTCCAGTAAAAAATCAAGAAAAAAATTAAAAAAAGGAAAAGAACATTGCCCGGAGCAGGTTTCGAACCAGTGACCCCTGGAGTCCTGCCAGAGTCCTGAAGTAAAAACGCTTTAACCTACTGAGCTATTCCGCCGAGTACACATTCTTGACGTATTTTATACCTCATATAAGCAATCTTCGTAGTTTCACAAAATTTAACGACAAAAACAGAACTCACCAAATTATGCAATCGTTTCGCGTTGCAACGCTTTATAATTTTTAGGTTTTAAAATCGTCAAAAGATGCATATAATGGCTATATTAGAGCATGGTAAATGTTCAGTATTACTGTTTCCTCACAAATATCATAACTAAAACGAAAACTTACGAATCTGAAACAACTTTTTTCAATTTTGTCAATTTACCAAAGCGTGAAAAGATCCCTTTAAACAAATCTGAAATAAAATGACAACGAATACACTTCTCACAACAATTATTTGTTTTTTGCAATACCTGTTAGGAAAGTCAATGTACAAAAGTTACAACTTGTTAATTAAGCCTGTCTTATGCATATATTGTATTTGCAGGAAAGTATAATGGATATCTCTCATGCGATGGCTTTACAAAATGTCTACAGCTAATGATAAGCAAATTTGCAAACGGGTAGAGTGTAACGATTGCGTTATCAAGCCTTATGTATCTGCTGATTTGAAATGATGTGTCGATTGTTTCCATGTCGAAGCCACCGATACACCAACGCATATCTTAAGAACAATACATGATATATTTACGTAATGATCAAGATAACACGTGCATATAACATTTAAAATGTAAAAAGGGTAAGGTTAAAATAGTGTAATGCGTTTTTCAACCAAGCACGAATAAATAATACAAGTGTAATGTGTTTCAAAAATAATAAAGAATACATTCTATAAAGGTAAGCGTTATTGAATAAAGAAGCACACCCGTTGAAGTGTGAAAATAATGAATAACGCGTGACATGGAATTAAATAAATGCATACCTTCGCAGCCTACTGGTGTACTGTTGCTGCGTGACAAATGACCTTCAAATATTATACCACACGTCCAGTTTGAGCATCTAAATCCATCTGCTTCTATGGAAATGTTACATTTTGCATTTGATTTTCCACTGCACCCGCAATGTATGTATACGGGTGGTACCTCTGGATGAACGACACAATGTGTACCATTGTGCTTTATATCCACAATGCGATTTGCATTGTTTTCAAATACTATTGTCCCATGGTGATCACCAATTACATTGCACAAGAGTTGCACTTGGTTCGGTTCTATCTTCTTTTCGAGAAATACTGACAGCGAATTACCTAAAACAATTCACGTATAGCATCCATATTAACATTTATGGATCGACATGATTTGAAAATGTTAAATACAATAAATCAAATACACCGCATACTTACATAATAAATAGCCAAAACTTAAAATAATAAATGTACTGCTTATAGGCTGCCGTAAGCACATCATCTTTTAGCTAATATACGATTTAAGTATCATTTATACGCGCGAACTACAGAATAAATAATATCAACCACTTGACTTTTGATTCGATGACCAGGAAAATAATTATAAGTGTGTCCGATGGAGTGAGTAATGCATACTCAATGCAAACACAAACATGTTAAAGCCGCAGAGTACAATCTTATATTCTTAGATAAATCCGATGTAACCCCCGATACTTTCCATTCACCGTCAATAAGTGGTGATCCCTGCTTTAGAAATTTTGTAAGCGAGGTGTCTTTTTATTGTCGTATATCGTATAACACTAGTTGATTAAAATACGAATTGTTCTCTTGTGATGCTTCTTGAGATTTAAACTATTATCCTATCTAGATCTTATACAAGAAGGAACGAAATGCGTTTCTCGAGCTGTGCGAGCGCATGAATAGATGTAACAATTTTACTTCAATACTTTGTTGTTGTTTGCTCATAAAGTTGAAACACATTACCTTTTACATACATGTCCGGAAATTTGAGAACTGACATTAATACAGCGTTTCGTATCAGCTAATCCATATTCAGAAACTTATTTTCAAAATATGCCTCATTATACACGATCATATGTATTCCGCAAAACATTGTTTGCACAGGCAGTTCGTTTTTCGTATAAGAAGTGTCTCTAAATCAGTAGTAAAATGTATTACAAAAGAAGTACATGTGTATATGTAATCGGAAGCTTTAGACTTTAAAGAGGTAAAGCAAAAAATTGACACGAACTCAAATACTAATATGGAAACTCTTTGAAACCTCATATAGAACTGTGTATATGTAACAAAAAAGACTTGCGTACGATAAAAAGCTTCAGTATTGCTGCACATGTGTTGTTATCGAAATAGGAGCGGGATGATAATAGATCCGGTGATCTTTAACACGTGCGCTTTTGACGTAACATTAGAGCGTCATATTATTTTATAGATTGAGACACGTGTATCCTGTTGTGGTAGTTAAAAACAAATGTGAATTGTGGACAATGTCTGTACAATTCTATATGGAAAATTGAAAATGGCTTACGTAGATAAGTAGTTTCATGGATTCACAACCGATGCAGATCCTTGTCGTCAGTTTCGACGAATTTTGACTTCACTAGTCATTGGATTCCATAATTAAAAGGGTGTCGGTATTTCATTAATGAGTTGTTATACTGCAATAATTATCCATTGATAAGAAGTTGTAACAAATACTGTAATATTGTCGAAACTATTAATATAGATAAATTATATAGGTATATCATACAATTACATATATTTATGGTTCTGTTCCAATTAAGATACCTTTATGAAATATACCTACATCTATATTAATGCTCTCTCTGTGTTAAAACATTAAGTTTCGCCCGCAATGGTTTACAAAATACTGTTGTTCAAATCGAATACAACCAAACACTTGTCCTTAAAATATAGTTGTGATAATGAAGATATCTATATAACATGCACATGTATTATTGTCTTTTCGCAGTAGGTACAAATGTACTTGTATATCATTTTAATATAATCGTCTTGTTTTGTTTTGCTAGTATGATTGATACCATTAAGCTTAAAATGATAATGCGATACTTATAATTTTGCAATCGTCTGTCTTATTTAATTATTACCAGAGCTATAAATCATAAAAATTCATATTATACGGAACAAAACAAATATTAAAATCTTGCCATAATCGTGACAATATTGTGTGGTTAGTTTCGAATTCTTATTAAAAAAACACCTTACTTATACTTATGTTTCAATTAAGGTATCTATATGACATATATGAACACCTACATGCTTATGATATAATAATCAACATCGAACATTTTTACACACATCATCTTTACAATATTTTTGCTGAACCGTTCATCGTCTTATTACACACATTTTTGTTTCAATATCTAAAGAATATCTTCCTTTGTGGTAAGTAACATATATTGTTTCTATTTGTTTATGTTTGTAATTATATTTTTCGGCACAATGTATGAACAAAAAACTAAAATGATTCATTCCAAGTGAACGATTGTATTATACATCTTTACAATCTGTATTAGAAAATCTCATTGGTGTTAAAATTAACTTTCTATTTATTGAAGGTTTGATCAGAACTGTGAAGGCATTTATCAGATTATCAGGACTTCCATTTATACTTGTTTTTATTATATCTGGAGACACATACACTCAGTGGTTCCAGACAAGAATTGTTCACATAGTCTTAGGGACCAAATCTTTGTTATTTAAAAAGAACATTGTTCAATACAATTTATGTTCCTTCTGTAATGAAAATGAAGAAATCCTATTACATATATTCTGGGACTGCATTTTTACAAAGAAAATTGTAAATTATGTTGTAGAATTTTTAAGATCACATAATGTGCAAAAATGTACTGAGATTTCATGTCAGACAATGTTATTTGGGTGTACAAGTATTAACATGACTGATATTAATGTTCTAATCCTAGAAATTAAAAGTATATTTGTATGTAAGGGTCGATTACCTTTTTGCGTAGCATGGGAAATTCAATCGAAAACAAAATATCAAGAAAAGGACATACTAAACTGGTTTATTGTAAAACTTTTTACAGATCAAAAGAATAGTCTTATTGTTGTTTGCTTAAAATATTTAATACCATGGTCGTTTGATTAATGTTTATAATTGTCAGAAGTCCAGACGTTTGATTAAAGTCTATAACTTACTGAAGTTCAAACATTTTTCTTTCTTTATTGCATCATAACATGACATTTGCGTATGTTTCTGTGTGTGTGTGAACTGTATGATTGTGTCTATATAATGGGATGCATGCAACCAAGTTGAATTAACAAAAGAACACTATTTTAAAAAACTTTATAATATACTAACAAATTAACATGCATACTAGCGATACAATTTGTAATGTATGGAGGTGCATAAATGCTATAAATTAAAAACAATGTTTAAAATGTCCAAAATATATTTCTATAATACTAGTGTAATATGAGATATGCTAACTCCCTTCAAGTTTTTCAACCACGTTAATACGGTCAAACAAACAATTTACTACAGGCTCAATACAAGGGCCAAAAGCAATTCAGATGGCACTCAAATACAAAAGGTACCATCTTTTGTAGACTTGCTTATTTTATGTTGGCGTTCAACTAATTAAACTATGTTACAGGTTGTAAATTTTTTCCAGTTTTTAAATCAGACAACCCGATAGGCTCTTTCACGTTGAACTTCACATGAAATACAGGAGGGCCAGTGTATTTTTAAATAAATAATACGATCATAATTAAGAAGAATATCAATAATATATCAATGATTCTATTCGAAAAATAACAAATAATAAAAAGAGGCTAATCCTAACACATTGTGAGAAGTGATTAAAGACCGAATTTGAGATGGCACAATCAAATAAACATGCGCAATGAACAGAATAGTATTAAACGAGGAAACAAAAATATACTTTAAAATCACTGAAACTGAAATAGTTTACGTCCAAACGAAACGAAACACACAATTCGATTGCCAGTAGGAAGAAAAAAATCAACAAAAGGAATCTAATTAAGAGTAAAGTCATAATTGATTTAAGGGGCCGCAAGGAGTACGAATTGTTCTGCTTACTTTGAGAAAAAACGGATGAACAAAGAACTATTCAGCTATTCAAAGACAAAACAGGAACATTTTTTAACAACGCAAACGAAGTTCTTAAGCATATTGGAGGTTACAACCAAATATTGTATAACGCGGATAACAAAATCGATGTTTCAGAACAGTCTTCCTTTCTTCCAAAACGAATGCATAAAATTAAGAATGATAATCAAAACAATACAAACGTTTACTTATCAGAATATGAATGTGCGAATTCCTTAAAGGGATCTTTTCACGGTTTGGTAAATTGACAAAATTGAAAAAAGTTGTTTCAGATTCGCAAATTTTCGTTTAAGTTATGATATTTGTGAGGAAACAGTATTAATGAACATTTACCTTAGTCCAATATAGCCATTATATGTATCTTTTGACGATTTGAAAACCTAAAAATAATAAAGCGTTGCAACGCGAAACGATTGAATAATTTGGAGAGTTCTGTTGTTGTCGTTTAAATTTACGTAACTACGAAGATTGCTTATATAAGGTATTGCTAAGCCGTTACCCCACCCATTCCGTTATACAAAGCGTAACGTAAACAAACGCTCGTTATTACATTAAAATGCTTATTATTAAAATAACGTGTTATTCACAATATGCATAAACATCATATTTATGTATTTCAACCGATGTCTATTGCTTAACTTACGTTTTTGTCATTGTATTTGTATAATATTGTTGTCAACGCTTGCATCTCATTCATTCATTAAATCCGCCATTTCATATAACGTTCATTGGTAGATATTTTTACTTTAACGGTCGTCACGTGTCATTGACGTCACGGCCGAAAAAGTATAAATAGCGGTTTCAAAAAATGAACAAGTTTCAGTTTGGAATATTGATTTGAAAAGTTAACATCCGGTCAAGATAAATTGTTTAACATTATTATTAAACAAGAAACATATTATTATAAACCCACTACAGAATAATATGCAGATATGGATATTTTATTGTTAATTGCATATGATATTTATGAATATATGCTTTTTTTGTAATAGAATTGATAAGGAAACTGAAAATGAAAGTAAAAGTACAGAAACTTGTATAACCTTTGTTTTCTTTGTTATACGGCATAACAGTATAAAATACTTCTTATGTGTATACTATGCGGAATAGCCGAGAGGGCTAATGCGTTTTTACTTCAGACTAACTCCAGCACTCCGGGGGTCACTGGTTCGAGCCCTGGTACCGGCTACTTTGTTTTCCTTGTTTTAATTTTATTCTTGATTTTTTACTCGAGCTTTTAAGATCCAATGTTTACATTTATCAATATAAAGCATATAATGACAAACGTCAAAATATGCCAAAATCTGTGAAAAGGCCCCTTTAAAGGAAATTATTAATAGCAAAAACTCGGGGTCTGATCGTTTATCAGTAGAATTTGATAAGATTTTCTGGAACGACATAAAACCCTTTCTGCTCAATTCGCTTAAAGTTTCTCTTGTAAATAATTGCCTTACATATCTACAACAACAAAGCATTATTAAACTTATGCCAAAAAGAAAACGATACATTATCCTTAAATAACTGGAGACCAATTTCATTCCTTAATGTTAGCTATAAAGTCGCTTCAAACACCGTAGCTTATACAGTAGAATAAAAAGCCGTTTAAACAAAGTTAAAAGCACTGCGCAAATCTGGCTTCATGAAAGGTCGATATATAACTTATAAGTCAAAATGTTCAAATATTGGAAGATGTAATACGTGCAGTAAAGGAAAAACAATACACTGTCATAATTTTCTTTTCTATTAATTGTAATTCTTGACATGACAAGACCAATTTTTTGTGTATGCCATTGCAAAAGAAAAGTTAAATTTAAGTGAAAAGACAAATTATGTTTAGCAAGATAAAAAATAAAGTGTATACGGCACCAACAAAATGAAAAGAATACATTTAAAGAGGCATATTAATGTTAGTATTTGTAATTCTTAACATGAGTTGACCCATGTGTTGCTGTATGCAAATATTTGAATATCATGCAAATACAAATACTTGATAATGTGTATCGAGATCATTGCAAGTAGGTTTATTAAGTATTCAACAAAAAACATGACGTAAACGATACAGTCAAAAGGGCATATCAGCGGTATTAATAGTAAATCTTGACATGACTACCAATTCACGGCATTCCATTTTTATGCATAAATGTATATATACGCAGTAACATATATTGAAAATATGGATACAATTCAATTTTATCTTTACAGTTCGTGTATGATAAAAACATAACCCAACAATAGTATTGCATTTTTAGGAAAACGTTTACATACTACAAAAAAAGGTTGCATGTGAATAGAGATACTTCAAAAGGCAATAATGACGTTAAACAATCATTCACTACCTACATGAACTTCGTTATCTATCGTGAGATTTTGAAATTATAATAATCTATTAGTTGTTAATACGCCATCGTAATGTAATAATACTGAAATCAGTATTTTGTTTCTAAATCTACAATGACTCACATATTCTAAAGTACAGAAAACATTTTAAGAACGTAAGTGGTAGTTTTATTTTTTTTAAATAATTTATATATAGCATAATGTTTGCTAGATCCATCTATTGCTGATATAAAAATGAAATAAAAATCGGGGGTGACTGGTGTTTTTATGTTCTTAATTGAGCTTTGAATTAAACGACTATTTCAACTTGTGAGTTCACTTCGCAAATATGCCTTCAAGAACAAAACTGAGCACACAAGTGAGAAAGCTGTTGCAAATATGTAATTCTCTGTGAACATTTATAATTATGATTACAATTTGATTTCATATAATAACAGCAAAATATATAAATTCTTACGTTCAACGTGTAATTCCTTCTCGCATATAGATTTCATACTAACTTACCCAAATGGCTAGGGGGTTATCAAAAAGAAATAAAAGAGAACAACATAGAGAAACAAGCAAATTTGTTGAATTGATATCCCCCGCAACGTTACTTCTGTTTGTGACAGACAGACCGACTGACGGAAGGACTGACTGACGGACGGACGGACGGACGGACCGACAACGCCAATTCTATATCCTTCCGCCTTTTGGCGGGGGATGAAAAATAAGTCACCAGGCTCTTTTGTTCACAATTACAGTTCAAATTACAACTCCAAGTCAAACAATAAATGCTATGTTTCAACACATCATGACTGAAAATGCACCTAATAATAAATTTCCTATCCTGTTTGCTCAATATAATGCGGGTCATTGGTCTGTAAAATGTTAGACGAATATATCTTATTGAGAACCCATTATATACTAGTATTTTAAAGGCAGCATTTGGGCCTTATCAAATTCCCGTATGCTACTTGTGATTGCATGTCATGTCTTAAATATTTCAACGTGTCACAACAATAGAAGGAAATATTTAACAATATTAAGATATAAAGATTTACATTGCATTCCATTCGTTTTCTCTGATTTTTATGTGTGTATTATAAATGGGTTGCACATGCGGTACCAGCGTATATTCAAATACTTTGCTTAACGAATGGCCAGCCTGTAAACGCCTAAGTATACATCGGTGGTTTTTTTTAAATCAATTGCCAACCAAAATTTGACAAAATGTACGTTATTTCGAATCAAACTGGTCAGAGCGAAATAAATTAAGCGACCGAAAATTAATATTATTCGAGTGTTTGCACGTGCGGCAAGATGCAATCACATCCGCAATTGGTTCAGACGTATCAGACCGTCGTTGATGAATAATGTTAATTCATCAGATATTATATGTAGTGAATGATATCAAACAACACTACATAAAATAACTTCAACTGTTGTTTGAAAAATTAAAGTTATAAAAGTGTTCCGATTTATTTTTAAGCATAATATGAAATGTATACAACGATTTTCATTATAGATTATATCTAACAAATATATGTTGATGGCATGTTTTTAACATATTATGATTCAATAAAAAAATGCAGAATTCAAAGGTAAGCTATCCGTTTAAAACAAGTCTTACTTGCGACACAAACAATTTAAGTTATATGTAAGTATTGACTCTTTTTCCGTAATGAGATTCATGCTTGTCGTTACAATCACGCGATAAAAAAGATTGGTGTGGTTGTAGGGATGATGATCGATTCGTATTGTGTAAAATAGGGGCTACATGTTGTTCATCAAATTTCTTTACTTCCTAAAGCTTTATTTCTTGGTATTATTCCCTTATACAATATGCATCCCGTTGTTATTCAAATATGCGAAAAAGCATTCCCATATTGCACAACCGGTGTTACAGTCAAAACAAATTTGTGTATAACTAAACTTCTGTGTACGTTCTTAAGCTTGATTACACTAAAGTGGTTTGGATAGGACGATTTCAATATAGATATGATTGCATAACACGATATATATAACGATGGAACAATCATATTTTTGACATGAGAGGCTTATATTAAAATTTCAAATAAATATTGAAAAACCAACAACACATAACTGTAATGAAATATTAAACAAATTTAAAATGTGATTTAAAAAGATTGTCTAGACGAATACGTACACCACACGGTCGAATACAAGTGATAACAACGCTAGCTCTTCCTATATTGAATCGTCTTTTTGTCGAACTTCCGAATCCGCCACTTGAACTACACTCCGAAATAAATAAGTGGCAGATGAAAAATCGCCAACAATATATCATTGACATATTATGAAGGTAAAGAATTACAAAATTTGGTCGATATATATTTACTTTATTCATTCTGTAAAGTTATCCTACATACGCCGCATCGTCTCTGATATAATATAGGGATTAGTATGGCTAACTAAACTACCAACATTTTATAGCCATGGCCAATTTTCTCTAGTCTATAAACTCAAAATTATGTTTTCATTGCAAGATTTGTGCAGTAAACATGAAGACGAATCGCGTCTTTGATACCAATTGTACTAATCCTTATAGTCCCATTTTCAACCGGTCTATTCTAAAATATGCGAAATCATTAGGTCTGTGTATATAACTACTTCCTTCTTCTTCCGATACAGCACTACTTCAAAATAGAAGATTTTGTGCCACCGCCTTTTGATTAAGGGGTAAAAACTGTACAAAGATGATCAGTTGGGTTTTTATTTAAAATTATTTACAAATGTAAGTATTTACAGGTGATTACAGGGGACAAAATCAGCCACAGGTGTACGAGTTTTGAAAACGTTATATGTGGCTGCCTCCTGTATATGGACGAGGTAGTAAATTCGATTGGATAACTGATCTTAAGTAGAATAAGAATTTATTAGAGCCTTTTGAGGTTTGTGTGTGTCTAAAGCAATGATTGCTGCTGAGTCTGGAGTACTTTTGAGAGTATATTATATCATACGAGACTTAATGGCGAATAAAAAGGCGAGGCTTTTCGAGCCTTTTCACAGAAAATCGAGTCAACATCCATATATTCCATGGATTATGCCACGTTGTTCGACAACAAAAATCAATAACACGAAAATGAGAACAAATAACCTTTTTATGGTATTGATATACGGTAGTATTCTATGCCAATGAGAGAAGACCTGATTACATCCTCTAGCGTCTGCCCATTTTTACACATAAGAGAGTAATCACAAATAAACAAGAGCATGTTTACGCACTTCATTTAAAGTAATAAAAAATGTGTTAAATCGATACTTAAGATCACGATTTCTTTACTAAATTACATTTACAATAGGTGTATATTTACACATTAAACTTGTACATTTACTGTATAACTGAAAAGAGCATCTTTGTCAAATAGAATGTGTAGTGTGAAAATAAAATAAACAAAAAGATAATAACACACATTAACGGGATTTTAACTTGTCCAGAATACGTTTTGGTGTAAGATATTAACGGTTGCCCGGAAACAACAGCCTTCTGCGTGTTGATTGTTAAGACAAAGTAGGCGGGGAACACTACTGCTACTGAATTTCGAGATGCTGCAACTTGCTTAAGATATTGCTATTATTCGCAATTTAGTGACGCTGACAGCTGTGTGCGAGACGAAAATGTAAATAAGAAGTGCTTGGGTCGTGCATGGTGTTTAAAGACTTGCTGGATGATATGATTGATTCATTGATGTTTAAAATTCGAGAGCAAGTACATATTTAAACAATGTTTATGTGTTATGAGAGATAAGCCGCTGTAGTATATGATGCTTTGTACGTTCTTGGCTACAAAGGCAACAGAACATATCAGCTGCATAATATCAGTTTACAGAATTCCGCAGCGTCTGCACTATATGTGTCTCAGGACCAATATGTATGTGTTGTGCAGCCCGTTTGATTAATTTCACTACATCGACAAACACCCATCACTGTTCTAACCCGGTTTCCTCCAATCTCCACGCAGAGTTGTCGTTCCTTGCTCTCACATACAACTCTGCATAAGGCTCAGCACGCCATTTTGTCTACCAAATAGCTTAAACCGAACAAACGCATACAATGTTTATTTGAGTGGATATTTAAGATCGCATGCATTTAATTAAGAAATATGACTTTTAAATGTACGATAAATCGTGCAAAAACTTGTGAGTTTTAATGCAACTCTTTGGAACTATTTTATTGCCCATTTACACAGATGTAATCATTCCACGCACTTCACAAATGTAAACAATTGTACATATTTTTTATTGAGTGACGTTAGGCATTGCTTCGACGTATTTATGTATGTCGGTTTCTTAACATAAAAAAACATATCAATTTTATAATAATTAATTAAGACTGATATAAGATATCATGGTATGAGATGGTTTTCTTTAATGCAGTTAATGCAATGTAACCGCCGTGCAAGAGATTGTTTAGTATACTGTAACCTCACTGATGAACGCTCGGAATGATCATGACATGAATGAGACGCTTTCATAACAATAGTCCGTTCTGAGCCCAACACAATCTCTTGCACGACGGTCACATTACATTCACCTCTGTGTTGGGCTCAGAACGGACTATTGTTATGAAAGCGTCTCATTCATGTCATGATCATTCCAAGCGTTCATCAGTGAGGTTACAGTATACTTAACAATCTCTTGCACGACGGTTACATTGCATTAACTGCATTAAAGAAAACCATCTCATACCATGATATCTTATATCAGTCTTAATTAATTATTATAAAATTGATATGTTTTTTATGTTAAGAAACCGATATACATAAATACGTCGAAGCAATGCCTAACGTCACTCAATAAAAAATATGTACAATTGTTTACATTTGTGAAGTGCGTGGAATGATTACATCTGTGACAATGGGCAATAAAATAGTTCCAAAGAGTTGCATTAAAACTTACAAGTTTTTGCACGATTTATCGTACATTTAAAAGTCATATTTCTCAATTAAATGCATGCGATCTTAAATATCCACTCAAATATACATTGAATGCGTTTGTTCGGTTTTAGCTATTTGGTAGACAAAATGGCGTGCTGAGCCTTATGCAGAGTTGTATGTGAGAGCAAGGAACGACAACTCTGCATGGAGATTGAGCCCAACACAGAGGTGAATGTAATGTGACCGTCGTGCAAGAGATTGGGTTTCCTCGTGCACGTTTTGCCACGTATTCGCCGGTTTGAACATGTTACGAACTAGCTAGACGTAGCCGTACATTCACTGCGCTATAAATTTTCCAGATTAGTACCCATTCGTATCATCTCATATTTAAATATTGTATGTGCATCATTTAATGTGTATTGTGCATCATTTTATTTGTATAGTTCATCATTTGATTTGTTTTGTATTTTCATCATATTCAGTTTTAATATATGTAACGAACGAGCTCGACGTAGCCGTCGTCTTGGTTTATATTCACTGCGCTTTACATTTTCCAGAGCGACCTGTAACATATGATACGTTAGTTGTGCTGTTTGTAACAACATTTTCCATGATGATGACAAGTACATGTAAATGGGGTCGTTTGGCTCGCATAAGCCAATGCTCATTTTGACGCATATACTGAACAATTCGTAAGTTGTAGTGATACTATTTTGTCTACTTTCTAATATGTTCACGTCGCGCGATAAAAATGTTATGGTAAAAACACAGTTTCGAAATCTAATCTCATGTTGTGTTTTTATATTTTTTTATAACAATGGTATATGTTTTACTCTCGTGACCAAGAAACTGTAAGATGCGATCGCATTTCGATTGTTCATATTCTTTAGCCCAAGTATAGGCGACACAGTTCGTCAGTTACACCGGCCCGAGTCTTTGTCTGCCCCTCTAGACCAACTGGCGATATTTGTCTCCATCTGCATCCCATCACAGCTTCACATTAAACTGTCTTATTAATATCCAGAAAGGTCAAATAAATTGTTTTTGTTATGACAAGTTCACTTGTGAGAGTATTTTTGAATTGTATATGTATTTTTTGTTTGATCTTTGACTTGTATAGATTCAAACTAAAACAAATTGTTTAATAATCATTTGTAGATTTTACTTACTTAAGCAATTGTGCAATGGCTGTTTTCTCATTTTGAAGTTGACTACAAGAGGACAGAAACAAAATATGTTAAGTTGGCATGTAACATTAATATAAGACACTTAAAAGTTTACAGTTTGAGATTCGCATTTTTGTTTCATTGTTGATTAGAATGAAACAATCAAGGAAATCATCTGTTACTGTAAAATGGTGTATAAGTTTTTTGTTTATTTGGATATAATCATAGAGAGCTTACATTGTGAATGTTTGTCCCTCAATGCTTTTATTTAAAATATTCGATATTGCATTTATTGACCGTAAAATGTAGTGTTCCTCAACATTAACCGTGAGGAAATTTGGAAATGAAATACGTTGGTAACGGCCTGCAGACTTCCTTCCCTAATTGCTCTTCATAATAGAGCTTTTCAACTGCACGCTACTTTATTGGTTGGGCATGACCCTTTTTTCATGATGTTCTATTTTATAAAGGATTATTTTCGTTACAGACTGATTTGTTTTAAACATCAAGGTAATTTACCATTATGAATTGCGTAAATATTATTCTTGATATTTTCATTAATGAATTTATTTGATAATTTGCTATTGTCAGTTTTACAAATATGCTTTCTTCCAAACATTTGTTTTTATTTTTATATTACAGAACATTCAATGTTTTGCAAAACATACTGTTGTGCTATGATTGGACTTATAGACCGTTTCTATGAACCTTAGGTATCCTTGGTGCTTATCCTGTTGAATTGAAAGTGATTGATTTGCAGGTCCTTTTGAATGCATGATAGAAAGGATCTAAGTGAATGTGTTTCATATTCATCACCTTTTTCTTTTTCTATCGACAAAATAAACTTGCACAAAGTGACATCTAGGTCTTTAATTTCAACTGGTGTGACACCGGTTTGTAATTCCTTCTGTTTTAAAAATGTTATGAAGCTTTTTCAGATTTGAGACATGCGATCTGACTGATTTTTTGCTGATCAAACTCTCGCGTCTTTTGGTTTGTGTTCAGTATCGTTTAGCTCACTGAAGACTGGCATTTGCATGTCTGTTAATGTTTTTAGTGTGATTCTGACAGAAAAGACAGTATGTTCGAGTCGACTTCACTCTTGTTCGAAATTGTTTACTTTCAGATTCATTCTGAAAATGCAAATAAATCATGAAAATTTGACATTCTGATATGAATATGTATTTAAATTAAAAACGATTTTGAAAAGAGTATTAAGTCTGATTGTGTTAGTATAAGAACATGATTATGATAACTATTTTAATTTTAAAAGCACCTTATGTGCAAGCAGAAGTATCACTTATCTTAACATTATAATGTTCTAACTGAAATGAAAGCTTCTCAACCAGCCGCACACAAGTAAAGAGTGGGATATTTTGTTACTTCTATAAATTATGTATTTGATGTCCAACATATTTAATATGAACATAATTAGGTCACTCCTTTGTTAATTACTTATGCACTTGTCAAATGTGCTTGAAGAAGTAATGTGCTTCATGAAATATTTGTAATGTGTTATGGCATACACTGTGATGTATATTTTATATGTACGACAAGACATAACAACACAAACTACATTATTGATATGTTTTATAAGGCAGTTTATTTTATTATATATGTATTTCCATTGATTGTCAAACTCCTTATTTAACTCCAGAAGGCGTCATGGTTTTGTATACGTATGTTTTGAATGGAAGGGGACAGGTGTTTATCCTTATGAACTAAGAGCGAACCGACATAAGCAAATCAAAGCAATATACCCCGTCCCTTTACCAGAGAGGAGAAAAGGTGTGGACATAGCATTTAGAATTTCTATGATACATTCTTTATTTCACAAATGTTACAATTCAAAACCAAAACAAACAGCCATCGCAACGCACGTGTAGATCACCACTTTGCCTCTTATGCAAGGCGTATAATATCCGCTCGTTTGATGTGGAGTAGTCGTATGCTGTGCATTTAAGGTGACGTTGACGCTTTCTTTACAAGATGTATTCAGAGCATTCGTACATGTGTAAACACCATATTTTCCGACGTCGAGTTTGTATATCGTCAGTATTCCAACGTCGCCCGTGCCGTTTACAGCGTATTTGTCTGGGAATTCCGTATGACAGTCTTTGAAAGCACTGCAACCTCCAATGGTTACTTCACTGCTCGAGTTTGTGTAAGATATTATGATGGGATCGTTAGATTTGCAGACAATACGCACATCCTGCCCATTGACCATGTTTCCTTCAACTGCGAACTTAACACAACTGACACCTGAAATCATTATATGAATAGACGTCTTCAACTTTTCTAAAAGTATTGTGTTAAGTAGTTACTAGATAATTTTGTGTTTATATCATACATATAATAATATAGTTGCAGCTCGGAATCAATATATTATGGTATGTAATCATAATTCAGGATAACTTCATTTTTTTTTCAAACCTAACCAGCGTAATAACAAGAAGGGTAATATTATAATAAATGCATTTAAGAAAAAATAACAGAACTATTAACTTACCCTTGAAATCAAGTACCAACTGCAATAAAAAAATCATTCCTTAAGGAAAACTATAAAAAAAAAATTATTAAATATCCAGCATTAATCCTGAAGTTGAAAATGAAGTTTGAAAAAAAACACAACGTGTCTAAATAACTGAACTAAAAACAAAGGATTTATATGTGCTGCTGCCTTTTTTTCTGCTACAAGTAACTTATAAAAAAAATGTGTATTACAAAGCGTATTGTATATGTACAAATGAAAAGTACACACACACACATATACCTTATATCTTAATATACACGTATATTACACATTTGTACTGGAAGATAAAAACGATTGTACTTCAGGTAATATTTTGTGTCCATACACGTTATATCACGTATTTATTGTTAGTTCCTATCTCATGATTAGATAATATCATATGATAGTATTTCTTTAAGATCCAGTTTTCTTTCCGTACATCACATGAAAAATTTCGTTTTCTAAATGACAAACCAAATGAAACTACGTTTAGATAGAGACTTGAGGTCAGACTGTGTGATTTATAGACAATTAGTCGGTAGCATAAACGTGCAAATATCAGTGTATATTCTAGAAAATCCGACAATAGGGAGAAATTACCCCTCAATTTTAAAAATATTTTCAAAACAAGGGTGGCAATTACATTTTACTTTTAATTGTTTTACCTAACAAATTATAACATATCATCAGGTTAGAGAAATACTATGGTAACTGCTGTTACATAAAACAGCACTGTCCATAGTATTTCGATGACTTGACTTAAAAAAAGAAAATATGTTTTAAAATCATAAATCTGCATAATTGTAAATATCTCAAATAAACATTTACTGATTTGCGTGCTTTGCATAGTATCAAGGGCTCAGCGCTTAAGTTTTAATCTAACAATCGATACACCCACGCTTTCCAAGCGCACTTTTTATCGAGACAAAGGATTAACACGAAATACATTAACACTTTTGAATTTGGGAACGTCGCGTCAACATTAAAATTCTGAAGTGTGATTCGGATGACAGATTTAATTATGCTCATTTGGGAATTTAACAAAACGTTTACAGTTGTGACTAGTGAATTCAACGATAATTGTTTAACGCTTTAATTGTCGAATGCATTTTTTGAAAATAGTATGCTTGCAATGCCACGATGATTACACCCGGTTGCCATTATCAGTTTTCTAAGTAACTGGTCAAGGTTTTATCGTGGAGGTGTGCACCATAATGTCCATTTAGTTCGGTAGGTATAACAAAGCTAACAGACTTCCACAAATCAATGCGCTTATGACAACCACGTCACGCGTTGTCTTCATGATTTACGGCAGGTATTTACTGCCTACGAGTGCTATCGCTTATTCAAACCGTGTGATCGCATAGACCAATATTGATTTTCCAACACAACGACGCTCCGCCTTTCGGTGGGCTTTAGCTTGGTGAAGAGATACATGTAATTGACAGACAATCGTAAATCGGCTCCCAGCATTTTGGGCGAAGTCGAAAACGATTTGATCTTTAGAAAAAATACTCATAAATATCGAGCGCGCGAATTTTCTCTCACACATGCCTAAAATTTGCGCGATTTTTTAAATAAAAAAAGTGCAAATCGCCCGGTCAAGAATGGACACTTGTATTCTAGATTTCATGTTCAATCTCCAGACAGAGTGACCGCGTACTGGCCTTGCTTTCCTCAGAGTCGGAATGTATAACGTTTACAAGGCCGTAATGTACTACGAACAAACTCGACGCGTGTGGGCTATTTTCTGTAAATAAGTGTATTGTAGTATTCTTTTAGCAATTCATTAAAAAAGGTAAATGAAGTTCAGTTATTTGCATTACATCAAGTGAAAAGAGTATTCACCATAATGGGCTTACTCTGATTGCAGTGAAGTAGATCACACTAAAATCAATGCCTTCCCATTACATAACACATATAACTTACGATAAGGAACAGCAACATATTGGTGTTTTAAACTTCTGCGTCTCCTCACTTTCAGAATAAAACTGACCTGTAATTAAAACAAACGTATCACCAAGCTGGTCAAATATTTAAAGTTGCTGTATAGTGAAAAGGATTGACTGGTTTTAGTAAAGGTATGAGGAAGGCAAAGAAGCGTGTTTTGCAAGTAAGCTGATCGAGAAGTGCTTTCGATACAGGTAACGAAAGCCGAAGGCATTAGTGTGTGGCATAAAAACAAATCAAAAGTATGACGAAGGCAAAGAAGCGTGTAATGCAAGTGTCCTGATCAAGAAGTGCCTTAAGTTATTAAGGTTACAAGTGGAAAACCGGAAATTCATAATGGTAACTGCTGTCAGTTTGATGATAAGAACCAATTCCTGTGTGTATGATGTATATGAATCTTTAACTACATTTTAAATGATATGTTAGCAATAAGAAAACAACCCCTTTCTTTTTATTTAATTCCAATAACGGTTTTTAATCGCACAATGAGGCATTAAATTCCACCATAATCCATGCACACATTCACTGCTGTTTCGTAATCAAGATTAATCCGGTTTTGACACAAAGGGATGTAGATTACACAAGGTACTTAACTGACACGTTACACTTCTTTAAAACGCGTGTGCATTACAGCTGTATCGAATGCGTTGACTACGTTTATGTAGATTGGTAATGAATTAGCGCTAATTGTTAATAACTTTATTACCCATTAGGTGCATTGTGTTTTTCAGGGGTGTTGCATATTAGCCATCACGCAGCGAATGCCGATGAAAGACAATAAACCAAATGAAAAGATGACGATGTGTGATCAACATGCGTATTTATCACAAATTAATAAAGAATATTTTAATTGCTGTTTGTTGTTTGATTGTTTGCGTTTAACCACACTTATTACTATTTTATATGTATCAATTTATTTATTTTTAAATTATTGACATTATTGATTTATATACCGGTAGTTTACTTTTTAAGAACAAACACACACATAGAGTTTATAATTTTAATGTTGATATCAGAATAAAAAAGCATTTTATTTGAAAAAAAAACACTTAACAAACTGGAACCTCTTTCGTATAACACAAACAGTTTTAAAACGGTATTGACAGCATTTTAATAAAAATCATACCAGTTAGATCCCACTTGTCCGCTAATCATAACAATGAACGTGAGAATGACATGCATAAAGAGGGTCCATTACTGTCCCTTGATAACAAAAGACTACCGGTAGTTAATTGGCATGTGACAAACAGGCCCCACCTACTGTAGTGATTCTCTAGTGTGTTCCCGCATTCGTACCACGATTTTTCGCAACTGCGATTGATCGCGAATATGTATTACACACAAATCGGATATCGACTAACGCATTTTTTTAAATATCAAAATCAGAAATCGGCGAATTTAAGTGCTGACGAAATCGTCATTTTTATAAAAATGACGATATTTTGCGCTGTCGAAAATAAATGGTTTCACAGTAGTTAAAGCTTAAAAATCTAGAGTATGTATAATGAAGCACTTTTCAGGCTTTAAAATGTAAGGTCACGATGTCAGGTTTTTCATAGTTTATTCGAGACCGTTTCCGGTAGTTTCTATTGGCAATCCGCAAATGTATTTAGCTTGCGCGTAACACTCAACTGTGAGACGACAAAAACAGGTCACTAGTATGTTTACCGCACCAATATTAATGCTAAGTCCCCAACTAGTCAACCTGCTTTAGTACCTATTATGGTTGGGACACACACACGGATGACATGACGATACACTTTGTATTCGAAAGCTAACCTATGCTCGTCGCAAACAGCATTGTTCGATGTCTAGTGTGCATGTGCCGTTAACAATACGAGTAGGGGTACGTTGAGAAACAGGGAAGTTCTTAATATCGAATCAATATTATTCAGTTTTACTAAGGCATGGACTTGTTTAGTCAGTAACATATAATTGTGGGGATGTTTGATTTCCGGCTAGCCCTCAAGCCCATTTAAACCTTAAATGCTGTACAGTGTTCTATACAAAGAGGTGGTCCTAGTCTTCAGCAGTTTATGTTTATAGTTGATGTTAAAATTTGCTATATCTTATATGGGACACGCAAATACGGCCATTATACAGTATACTTACGGCGGAATTGATTTGTAAATACAAGTATTTGTAAAACAAATGCTTGTTAAAAGTACATCGACTATTTTAAACAATACGTCAAATGCAATGGTAATCAAAGCGCTAAATGCACTGAAGTTCTTCGCTATTGCATAATCTTAGACGCACCTCAGTTTTCAAAATTATGTTATAGCTTTTTATATCGCAAGTTTGAAATGAACACAACCCATTCAAATTTATAAAGAGTGTGTCTTTAAGCACAGGTCGAGTTGTGTGTGCACTGTTTAACGTCATATTTAATATTATTTATGTTATAGAGATATCTTAGACAAAATAACAACAATATGTCTCTTTTTTTCACAATTGGTTGCTGCACTGGCAACCATCTTTAGAATTTTGGTTGCCTTGCTAAAGAATAACAAGCCTAGAATTATGCACATGTTGTGTTATGTGTTTCTAATACTTTATATATTTTCTTTAAATTATTGCGCAACAATTTTGCCGACATAACAGACTTTTAATGCACCATGTCTTGTTGTGAGCCGGAATAATTTCTTGGGCCTAATTGATCCAACTTTTAAAATTGAGTTTCCTAGGCTTAAATCTATTGGCTCATGGCTAACAGGCAACCGCTAAACCTGTAAGTTATTCATGATGTAAGATCTGACAGTGTATTGAACTCATTCAATGTGCAAGTCTGAAGACATTAAAGGGACCTTTTCACGTTTTGGTAAATTGACAAAACTAAACGATTTAATAATTTGGAGAGTTCTGTTGTTGTCGTTATATTGTTTTCATACTACGAGGGTTGCTTATATAAAGTATCAAATACATCTCTCATTGTATGAGAGATGGCCGAGTGGTCTAAACGATAGACTTTCATTCCAGGGGTCAGTGGTTCGAGCCCCGTTGAGGGTAACTTTTTTTGTTTCTTTAATTTTATTCTTGTTGTTTTCTCTTAATGGAGCTGTTAAGATCCAATGTATACATTTATCAATATAAAGCATTTAATGACACACTGTGAAAAGGTCCCTTTTAGATGTTTACTAAAAAATGCCACAAGGTAAAAATTCAGAACTCATTGGTTGTTTATTTAATTTAAAAGTGATTTGCCTTGTCAGCGAGGTTACTTTGAAGTTATAATCTCTTTTATTCTTTTTTTTTTCAAATCAATAATAGAAAAGATAATTTAAGCTTCATTTTTGAAAAAAACCCAGGTATTTATGCATATGCATTAATTGTCATCCCAGTACCAGAGACTCTCTTTAAAAGAAAAACACCAAACGATCAGAAAGTGCCCTCCTTGATTAGCTTGTGTGCATTGCACAGGCTAATCAGTGTGCACAGGCTAATCTGGGAAACCACTTATTTGACATGCATTAAGCCCCGTTTTCCCTGAAAGCCGCCAATATGTACAGATTTCAATGACAAACTGGCCAATGTCGTCTCACAATCTGTTAACCACTATTCTGTGAAACACTATTGATTACATACACACACTGTAGTCTGCAGTGTGCCAGTGGTAGAGTATAAACAGGCAGATGTGGTTATCTTTCCTCGCGTAGTTAAGAGCAGACTGACTTGCAACGCACACTCATAACCTTAGACTTTCGCAAGCGAAGAACTAAACAGGGATTTCAATAGACGCAGAATCCTGCGTTTTGACGCGAGCAAATTAAAAAGGACTCATTTTTGACGCAACCCTTTTTTCTGCTGCGCGTCATTTTGACCCGTGCATCAGTCAGTTAACATCTCGAGTTCCATGGTAATAAATCCCGCTGTGCTCCTAATTGAAATTAATATTTCAGTATTTGAAACTCGGTCTATAATCGAGGGAATACCCCGGGCGTTGTTTATCTTATCTCATCTCTACACATGTCACCGTCTAAATAGTGCGTGCCCACTAACTGGGTAATTAGCAGCAGTGATTACGTGATAATTGATTGGCCATCCGATAATTGTAGGTTTTTTGCAGACTTTTCAGACGGCACGGTTAAAGAAAGTCGGCAAAATTAATTAAAGTAAAAACCACATTGATCAAAGGTCTATTAATTACGTAGATCCAATAGTAGATCTAAGTCCAGCGAGTTTTGTCAGTTGTTAATCCACCGATAATTACGAGTAACACCCATCTTATATAAACTGGAATCACAGTTCCTTTTTTATACTAACAAGTAATAATACTACACATAAACATTGAGAAAACACATTTTCTCGATAAGATATAAATTATCTGAGTATAATTAAATTGCTGCGTCATGACCTTCGACATTGTAAATGGCGGACTTAACATTCAACCCGCGTTCAATTCAAAGCTGGCGATTCAAATTGCAAGTAATAGCGATTCAATAATGGAGAAAGCATTAACTGGATTTAACAAACATTTGATAAGGTTTGTTAAACCCGATAACAACAAGAAAAAATTGGATTATTAAAGTAAAACTAGTACAGGTGAGGCATTCCAAAGTGTACATATTTCGGACATGTATAGTATTCGGATAAACAGTAAAAGATATACTAGATGTTCCATGCATTTAGATTGTGTTTTGTTAGAAAAGCTATCATAGGGATGATGGTAAGATAATGACGATAAATATGTGATGAAAAGGTGCTACCGGTACATATCTTAAATTATTTAAATGTCTTAAAAGACTTAAATGTGTTATAACTATAGTATAAGGAAGTATATTTAATGTACCAATTCATTAAAATATGTTGTGTTATGTATCATGGTATTGTTATTTAATAAAGCAGTATAACTTTTTAAGATATCGTGTTACTCTTAGAGCATATTTTTATCTAAAAAATTGAATAATACAGACAAAAACACAATTAACGCGCTTCAAAATTGACCCCACCATTTTTCAATTTGACTCCTCAAAATTTCAGTCCAGGGATCATTGACTCCTGGTTTTTAAAATCTATTGAAATCCCTGACTAAAAATGAAAAGGTCGATTTTACTTCGTATATTGATAACATTGTATTTTGTATATGCTTAGTTATTGTGTCGTGTCTAGTTACACGCAAAATCATTGATAAACTAGGTCACTTATACAATGCCAAAATTTAAGTTTTTGAGTTTAAGTATTTGTTTAAATAGCTTTATGTAAATATTTGTTCATTAACACGTTCTTGTTTGATTCTTTTAAATATCTGTTTAATTGGAACATGGGGGTTATACATCTTTTTACACATCAGCATTGAACGTTTCATTCAGTACATACCCATCTATAGACCCTTACATTATATTGGATCGTACTCATTTATATTTGGAATCATTATATTTCAGACATTAACAATAAAGGCATTCACATCTAGTTTTTATAACTTCTGAGTTACATTTTCCAATTTATTAAAAGCATTGTTTATATAGTCTAAGTACATAAAAAAATTATGACATTCACTGATTTAAGTTGATCAGTACAGAGTTTACTGGAAAGTGTTTCATTTCTATAGTGCAATCCTAAAACCGAGGGTATAAATAACAAAACATACGTCTATGAAATAGTCTGCAAATGTATAAACGCTTGCCAGAGCCTCATTATATTATTTACCTAAATTATGCTGGGTTGTTTCGTGGAAATTGAGGATGAATTAATTTGAATTTTGACAAATAAACATGATTATGAAATAAATAACATATGTCACTTAACATGCACGATGTTCCAAATATTGCGGACTAGGCTAAAGATTCCAAATGAATAATTAGTCTCACGTCAATTGATTTTGTCTGAAAAGAAAGTAGAATAAACATAAGCAAATAAGCCAAGCATGCGATAGCTCTACCTCGTTGCATGTTAACACAAGATGTCGGGTAAAGATTAGAAACGAAGAGGGTTTTGTTTAATAGAAGTAGTTAACAATAATAACAATCCTAGTTCTTAATGAAACTTATAGGAAGACACTTTCTGAATTGAAAAATGTAATCCTACCTTTACCATCGAGGAATATAGATTTCCGCGCGAAATGGATCATTTAAGAAAACAAGTCAAGGGACCGCTTTGCGCATCTATTGTTTGATGACTGATGTACATACGCAACGATTTTTTTGAGAAAATAAATGAGTTTATTTTCTTTTCGTAGCTACGTATATTTGATCTTAAATGCAAATCTTGTGTTAGTAGATTCAAGTTTTGTTTTCGTGTGATCACTGTTAACGAATGTTATCTTTACAAAAGCAACACAATCTAACGGAAAAGCAAGCCAGTTTCAAGGGATGTATGCACCGTTTATTTTTTTTAAAACGAAAGTAGCCAACATATGTTTACGGGAATGTAATTGAATGTATGAAGTAAATATTTTCTTGGCGTGATATTTTATGTATGTGCCATTTAAGCTAGTAGTGATGCACACATGCGTTTTGCATAACATAGGCCTGAAAAGTATGCAAAATGTACTTACTAAGTCAATAACGGGCTTAGATTCAAAACTTTGGGGGTTTTCTCAAAATATTTACTCAACTATTATTGTTTTATTAACAAGCAAGCATATTGTGTTTTAACTCAGTACACTATTTAAAGGTACACTATGGGATATTGTCTTTAAATAAAAAAATCCAAAGAAGAGATTCATGTTTTGTTTTACATATCAACAATGATGACATAGATAATTAACGATATATTTAAATGTGTGGCTAAATACTCGCCAAGAGATAATTTATTTAAATGAGACATTGTCTTATGTTTTAATAATGGAATGATTTGCAAATATGCCTATTACAAACTCACTGGACCAGACAATATAACGATTTCAAGAAAAAACATATCTATACTATCTGTTTGACCAAGATCTCTGATAATTACTCAAGCGATACGATAATAAATTAGTGTGTATTAACTTGTTAACATTGATCACATGTCGTACATTTCTTAAATATTATTTGGAGCTATTATAGAAATAAATTTAATGATAATACATTTCAATACAGGGCTGCTTCATGGTTGTTAAATTGTTTTACTTTTATTTCACTCGGTGTTTTCATAGGAACACATGTAATTTCAATAGACTTGGGATGCATGATCTGGGTTAATTAATATACCTTGTATGTTTATTAATTACATTATATTCAAGCCTTAAAGTTATTCAGTTCAAACGATAATATTTTACCTTTAATGTAAATGTATCTTATAATTATATCTGTTCAAGAGCTGTGGTCCAAAAGTCGATTTCGGAGAGTAAACACTCATTTAAGGTCGCAGACAATTTTTCTCACTCTATATCATGCCATACCATTAAGTACGGAATCCGGATAGGCCATCTATAATCTCGTCCTTCTTTCATCAAGGGCGACACACGAAGCGATACATGATATTTTGCGCAACACACGAAGCGACACACGATATATTGCGCGATACACGGAGCTTCGCGGGAATGTACCACGAACTATCGCCCTTGTGTAGGTAGCCCCAAAAGCGATATCTCGTGGTAAATATCGCGTGTCGCTTCGTGTATCGCGCACAATATCGTGTGTCGCTTCGTGTATCGTGCAAAATACCGTGTGTCGCTTTGAGTATCGCGCAAAATATCGTGTCTCGCGTTCAAAGGGCGACACACGAAGCGACACACGATATTTTGCGCGACACACGAAGCGATACACGATATTTTAGTATTCAAATTTCGCCCACTTTATCCTTAACTCATGTATCGCGATCTAATTTAAGACCGCGACACACGACACACGAAGCGATACTCAATATTTTGCGCGATACACGAAGCGAGACGCGATATTTGTACTGTTCAAATATTGTTGTAATAATATGGCCTGTCGACTATCGCGTTTTCAGACAAGAGCACCACATAGCGGGTGCCAACGCTCGGCTGCGGGTGCAGTTTTGAATAAAAGAAAGCTTGTCAGAAGAATATTTTTAAGAGGTCACATTGGCATTGACCTTTAACCTAGTGACCCAAAAATGGGTGTGACGTGTAGAACTCATCAATGTGCAGCTACATATGAAGTTTCAAAGCTGTAGAAAGAAGCACTTTGATTTTAGAGCCAATGTAAAGGTTTTCGCACGACACCAGACGGCGGACGACGAGCTGGTTATGACATGATTTATCCTGCCTCTGTTGCAAACATTGACCGAATAAAGCAGGGTCGGATAAACTAGTTGATCTCCGGCAGTACTTCACGTGACCGCGATCTAACCGTATAACGTATTCATACGCGCCGATTTAAACGTTATAGCTTTTGACCTTTTACAAAATGTACATGCGAAGGTTCTTGCAAATAGTTTTGTAAAAACAAAATGATCTTATATTATATATATATGCAACTGTCAAAAATAAGGAACAAGATGTTGACAATAACATGAAGGATGAAATCAATAAGGAAAACTCTACAGGCATGGTGAACATTGAAAATGTAGGTCTTAACAATGTTGAAAACTTGAAAACAAATGTCACTGAAATAAGTCTATCTGATTTTCAAACAATGTATGGCATTGATTTTAATGACTTTGACTGCCACGAGCCCTCCGAAAATGACCAGATAAATACCTCTCCAGTTAACAAGCCCTCAACCCTCAATGTAAAGGACTGTTTAAACAACTAACAAATGATGAAGTAAAACAACAAATATGTCAAGCGGACAACAAGAACACTCTAAAGAAAACAATGATTGATGTTAACAAGTTCACAAGATTTTTATTGACAAAACAAGAAAAAAGAGAAATACATGACATAGGCCCCGATATGTTTGACGAATACTTGGCAAATTATGTTCTTTCAGTTAGAAAATGTGATGGTTCGGAATATGAACCAAGCACAATAAGAAACATGATCTCAAGCATCGACCGGAAACTCAAACGCAACAAATATCCTGTGCAAATAATGCAAGAAACCAACACCAATCACTTTCAGCTGACAAGGGATGCTTTAAAGGCAAAACAAAGAACTCTAAAAACAAGGGCTGTTTGAAAAACATGCATGCCCCCCATATGGGCTCTCCGTTGCAGTGAGAGCCATTGTGTGAATATGTTTTTTGTCACTGTGACCTTGACCTTTGACCTAGTGACCTGAAAATCAATAGGGGTCATCTGCCAGTCATGATCAATGTACCTATGAAGTTTCATGATCCTAGCCATAAGCATTCTTGAGTTATCATCCGGACACCATTTTACTTTTTCGGGTCACCGTGACCTTGACCTTTGACCTAGTGACCTGAAAATCAATAGGGGTCATCTGCGAGTCATGATCAAACTACCTATCAAGTTTCATGATCCTAGGAATAAGCGTTCTTCAGTTATCATCCGGAAACCATTTTACTATTTCGGGTCATCGTGACCTTGACCTTTGACCTAGTGACCTGAAAATCAATAGGGGTCATCTGCGAGTCATGATCAATCTACCTATCAAGTTTCATGATCCTAGGCCTAAGCGTTCTTGAGTTATCATCCGGAAACCATTTTACTATTTCGGGTCACTGTGACCTTGACCTTTGACCTAGTGACCTGAAAATCAATAGGGGTCATCTGCGAGTCATGATCAATCTACCTATCAAGTTTTATGATCCTAGGCCTAAGCATTCTTGAGTTATCATCCGGAAACCATTTTACTATTTCGGGTCACTGTGACCTTGACCTTTGACCTAGTGACCTGAAAATCAATAGGGGTCATCTGCGAGTCATGATCAATCTACCTATCAAGTTTCATGATCCTAGGCCTAAGCGTTCTTGAGTTAAAATCCGGAAACCATTTTACTATTTAGGGTCACTGTGACCTTGACCTTTGACCTAGTGACCTCAAAATCAATAGGGGTCATCTGCGAGTCATGATCAATGTACCTATGAAGTTTCATGATCCTAGGCCCAAGCGTTCTTGAGTTATCGTCTGACAACCACCTGGTGGACGGACCGACCGACCGACAGACCGACCGACATGAGCAAAGCAATATACCCCTTCTTCTTCGAAGTGGGGCATAAAAATGGGAAAGGGAAACAAACCAAATGCCACAGATCCAATAAGTGACGAAGAAATCGATATACTCTATGACCGTGGAATCCTGGGCGGTACATCGCCAAAGGTTTTATTAAACACATTGTGGTTTAACAATTGTGTTTCACTTGGATAACAAGGAACTACTGAGAATTATAATTTGAGGTAATTATCCCAAAAACAGAAACTTATTTATCAAATATTATATTGAACTGTCTTATTGCAAAGTCAAGTGTAAACTTTCTGCTGAGACTTGAACTCAGATATCCCTATCTTTATGATGACAGGTTGTTCTCCATTGAACTACAGAACTGATTTTACAATTTAATGGCTTTGCAATAAGTATTAAATATATCAGCAATAACTATCAGATGTATCGTGATCACAATATCCAGCAATTAAGCTATCCTTCTTTTATAAAGTACCAGAAAATGGAACTTTCTTCATAAAAAAAAACACAATTATCCCAATTTTAATGCTCAGGGTTCGACATTAACTTTTGAAGCCACTTGTCCAGTCGGACAAGTAGACCATAATTTCACTTTTCCTGACAAAAAAGCAACTTGTCCTGACCATTTTATCTTATTCTGCTCAGTACTTTGCAAAATAATGAAATTATACAAAATGCTCAAATCATAAAGACTTGAATCGTTCAAAATACATGTAAACATAATTTTAGGCAATTTCAATACAAAAAGAACTGACTAGAATAATAGAAAAACTCAAGATTTTTGATTTTTAAACATTATACAAAGCCATAATACCTGACAAAACTTGTGTGTTGCCAACATCAAACAGAAAATGTTAAAAGTGATGTATATATACAGTACTTAACTGATATTTAAAAAAACAAAATCATTCTATACATAGAGAGGACGTCACTACGTTAATTGTCTGTAAGATAGGTGTGTACCGGTGTAGTAAAATGCATATTCTTTACAAGGGAGAATATTCTTGTTATCTTGGCAAAGAAAAAAATGTTAAGGGTTGCTTCCCTTGTGAACAGTACAGTGTAGTATGTGTATCACATGGAATTATTGGAATATCTCGGGCTTCGACGATTAAACGTATACAAAATATACTCGGAAAAATTGAGTGATATCTTCACAGAAATAATGGCTTTAAAGGCATTTTTTCTTATTTATACAATTATAATGACCACTTGTCCCGTCGTACAAGCAAATTCTTTATTTACTTGTCCGGACTAACAATTTGGTTGTCTCGGACAGTCGGACTACCTTTAATGTTGAGCCCTGATGCTGTAAAAAAATCCCAATTAATAATTATTATTTTTATATAAATGTAACATTTTGATAGTTTCCCTATGCAGCTCTTTGGCTTAAACCTAAATCAATATAATATTGACAACTTGAAAACACTTATTTAACAATTTTAAGTCTTTTGTAGCGGCAGCCAAAACTTAATAACACAGGCTTTTTCCGCTCCATTTTGGGAAAACGCCACACTGGAATTTTGGGAATTTCGCGTCGTGAAAACCCCCATTTTGGGAAAAAAAATAATCGCAAAATTGGCTCAATTGGGAAAAATTATCGCATGTAAATAGTGTTTCTTATATTTGAAAGAAGCCGTTAACTGGTAAATAACGACTATTTGGATAACTTATTATTAAAATTTTACAAAGTATTATGAACATGGGAGATAAGTGCAGGTTTTTTAATCTGAATTTAGGGAAAAGGCTTGGTCTTTTTTTAGGTGAAAAAAATCGTGCGAAGCGCCGGATTTTGAGGAAAATAACAAAAGTCTTAAATAATCATTAACATATTTTACAGTTTTTAAAACAAATTCAAGGCAACAGATAATTTAAGTATGAATTACTTTCTATTTTCTACACCCTATCAGGTCAACTTCTATATTTTAAGGGTAAAAAAAATAAAAAAAATTTTTTTTTTTTTTTAGAATTGGGATTTTTTTTTCAATTGGGAAAAAAACAACCAGATTTGCATTGGGAATGGGGCCGAATTTCGAACCCGTGGCATAGGGCGGAAAAAGCCTGTAACACCAATTCCCGATATGAATTATTTTTGCGACTTCAGCGTTTTTGAACAGATATTTTCCTGATTGGGCTGGTACCAGTACTTTTTCCAAAAGGGCAAATAAAATCACTGATATCTAATAAGTTACAATTAAAATAGAATAAAATTAATCAAACTCCCACGGACAACATCTGTCATTTGATGTGTCTCAATAAAATTCACTATTATGTATTCGAAATAAAAAAATATTCAATTCTAATAAAATAAAACTTTCCATTACGAAGGGAATTAAAAAATGGAAAAATATCTATAATAGTTACATTTAAAAGCTGCTAAAAAAATATTTAAATATGTTTCCCTAGATCTATTATAGATTTCAAAACACATGTTATTATTATTATTGAATAATATTGCAAAATAATTGCAGTGAATACATGATTATAATAACAAGAGATCAGGGCTTTTTTTCCTTTTGTGAGAATGGCAAATTTTCCCAATTTTGAGAAATTTGCGAGTCAAATTTCACAATTTTTGGAAATTCGCAACTAAAATTTTCACAATTTCAAGAAGTTTGCGACTAAAATTTTCACAATTTCAAGAAGTTTGTGGCTCAAATTTTCACAATTTTAGAAAGTGCGCGACTCATTTTTTCACAATTGTCATTATTTTGCGACTCATTTTTTCACAAAACGAGGGGGCCAAGGCCGCTTCACAAAAACAGGGAAAAAGCCCTGAAGTTGAACCATTATAAACATAATTTAAATGATTGCAAGTAATTAAACACAGAAAACTAACAAGAGCCAACATACCCGTTACAAACTTAAATATTTTTTAAAATAATTTATCCCTTTAAAAGTTTTTAACATTTTGTTTAAGCGAACACCTACAAATACGACCTGAAAACAGATGCAAAGTTTGGTTTGGTCTGGGTTTTCATAGGTTTTCAGTGTTTAGTCATACTGTTTTAAACTAAATTTATACAAGGTTACCTTACTTATCGGGAAACAATTTTCACTTACAGATGGGGTGATGTAACTCTTCAGAAAGATTCAAATGGGGTTGAATACCTTCAACTTAATGAAAGGCAGACAAAAACTCGCACAGGCGATATTGTGTCCGATATCCGGAAAGTAAGGCCTAAAGTTTGGGCGACCAGCGACCCACAGAGAAGCCCTGTGAACATGTACAAACTTTTTGCTATTAAAAGACCTGAAGATTTTTTGAATCCTGAAGATTCACTTTATTTGGCCTCTAGAACAATTCCTGCCACCAATGAAGATGACAAATGGTTCACAAAAAATAGAGTAGGAGAAAAAACTCGGAAAATTATTGAAAGTTATGTGCAAAGAGGCTGGTCTTGACAAACACAAGAAACTTACGAACCATGCAACACGGAAGACATAAGTCTCAAAACTTAGGGACAATGGTATAGCACCGACGGACATTATTCAGATATCTGGACATAAAAACATGCAATCTGTCCTGAATTACTCATTTCACTGTCAGAAACAAAACATCGCCAAATTTCAGAAATTTTAAATAAAACCAACAATAACAAGAAATATCTTTAAAAAAGATATACGGCGTTGATTGTGGTTGATGTTTATGAACGATCAAAAGTTATCTCTATGAGATAAAAAGTAGCGGATGCCTTTTTTTCTGCGCAGTTCTTAGCTACATCATAAGCAAATCAATTACGGGGTGTTGCGCCAGATTTCGTGGCTTATTATGCTTTATGTGATATTATTACTCAGATATCTATATTTACAGAATAGAAAAACACAAGAAACATGAAAATAAACGAGTGCATATAGGTCAGCCGGCAATACTCGAATCTTATTTAATTGCATAATTATAGTATAGTGAATTATTGTGCTCATGCTTACCGGGGTAATAAACTGGTTCAAATGGATAAATATTTCTAATTAATTTTATCAAAATTGGTCCTTATCATGCCAATGTTGAAACCATATTAAAAATCGATGATTGACATACCACAATAATATCGCCGAATATCTTTATTTAGTATCTTTCTGATCAAAACATACTTCAAGTGCACAAAGTTTACGAGACGGCGTTTATATAAAGATTTCTGCAACTGACCGCAAACTGACAAACTGACCTTGATACCTTGCGGATTGGAATGCAATGCATTACAGTCACTACGTTATTGTCAGTAAGACCGGTGTAACACAATGATCGCAACCCCTTCTGCGAACTCCAACGATGAACTGTATATAAACTATGACTTTCACAAATAGGCGCTTATTGACCCGAAACCTCGCGGGTTGAAATGCAATGCAAGTAAGTACTAAATATGACAACATAGCCTTTAGTATAAACGCTTTTGCGCTGGTAATTCTCTGAAAATAAAAGGTGAACGCACAAACTGTTTTTATGTCGAAAATTGATTGTAAAACTGTTCTATCTATTGAGCCTTTTCATTAGAGATAAAATTGTTTCATGCAGTAAAACAGTGTTACAAAGACGCGGATATGTTTCCAATGTTCTGGTGTTATACTCAAATCAGCCAATGGAATAAATGAAGTGTATTCATTCGTACCTAGCCGCGGGAAATTTTATTTGAGTATTATTGGACCCTTACAAAGGTCAAGTCAGGGTGAAAAGCTGGCTTAATACAGCTTACGCCGAAAAAGATGAAAAATGAAAGCATGGAGACCATCACAAAAAATTGTACCTCATCTGATGTTCAAGAATCACTGCATCTCCAACAACAGGAAGCTTAATTTCTCCCCGAAGCAACTGACCCACATGTTCGTCCAGTACACGTCTCAAATCTGCCATCTTCTGGGACTCCCACCGTGACAGCAGCTTCAAACGTCTCCGTAAACATGGATGGACGAATCAATCAATGCGTCCAATCCTTATTTGCAGGCGCAACTGTTAATATCCACAATTTTTCAGTTTACATGAAATAATTCGCGTGAAGTGTAAACGTTACTGCAACTCACTGTTCATCCGTTTTAACAAACACTTGTTTCAGTCAACGACCTTGAACTTGAACAAAAATTGAGTTTTTGTTTTGATGTTGATTATTTTTCAATTTCTAGCAAATAAACATATTACAGTGAGGTCGTCAGTTCCGAATCACTATCGAAACTACCCATGTATATTTTAAAACGGCGATCGATTTCAATTTCGAATATAGGGCGTATTACATATAAATTTAACCTCTATGCTTCGCTTACCTTGATTTTGAATTTGGTTCTAAATATAATTGAGTGTTTATGTTATTTCTAAACCGAAACCATTCTCCATTTCCGGTTAATATTCTCCAATAGCGAATCACGTGACAGAATGTGCACTTTATGACTAGGGATCGTCACAAAACGAACTCGAACTGTCAAAATAGTTTATTTAACGCTCATAACAATATAACCAGACAAGCTTTTGATCACAGATTTTTGTAAAAACTATAACAATAAAGAAAGCAAAAAGTAAAAAATAACAAAACAAAATTAAATGGACCTCTACCTGAGATCACACAATTAAGGGCACCTGCATATAATATACATATGTACTACAATATACAGCATACTGTTTCCAAGCAACAACATAGAAAACAAGAAGAAGGAATAGATCAAAAAAATAAAATGGGCCCTACCTGAGATCACACACTTGCACAAAATATAGTATAATATACAATCTTATGTTGCTCCATGTTATCTTAGATTAGCCTTTGTCCACTGGAGACAACACAAGCTTTCTGAGAGGAAAGTTTCATTTCTCAGAGCACAAATTAGAGATTCTAAACAAACAATTACATGAAACCAGAAAATAATGCGCGATTTCAACCTGTGTAGGTTGCACATGACAATTCAAGATAACAGTTAATGCAAATAACAATGACCATTTTTTTCAAAGAGTATCCATTAATTGAACAGTCCTGCTCTGCTCCGACATGGATGGTACATTTAAATGCAAAAGGCAGTGATAAAAAAATACATATATCTATGTAGTGTTAATGCGTGTATAGGACAGCATTTTTTGATACTGAAATATCAGTAAAAATAAATGAAAACAACCTATCGTTGTATGAATCAAATCTTGATAGCATACCATACAGTATTGTCACACAAAACTATGAAAATGTATAAGGAAGCAACTGCACACAATGCATGTCAAGGTTCTATTGTAGTAAATATTCATGTAAACTTTATCCAGATAATATGCTTATGAAAGTGTTTAATCTCACTTGACTAAGAAAATCTATTTTAAAGGATAAGCAAAATATACATAATAACATTCAGAGGCGTATTTAGGTGTGGGGGGGGGGGGCTAGAGGGCTAAAGCCCCCCCCCCCCCCCAGCTGGCTGGGAAGATACGATTTTTGTTTTTTAAATGAGCCATTTATAGTTTCAATCCACTTGTGTATGTCCTGTCATATGCCCCTAATTGACATGACGCCTTATCTATGATCGCTCCGCCCACTAGAATTGATCCACCAATCAGCGATCGATTAATCGGGCGCACTCGTTAGCAACGACCTGTCCGCCATTTTCTAGACAAGCTACATGTTTAGGTTCACTTTTATTTCAGCGAGTTTCTTTTGTTTTCTTCTTTAAAAAAACGATAAAAAATGGTTAAACGGTGTCAATGGGAATTATGTAACTCGGACAATCGATATCCTGACATATTAGTTGGTGACATTGAATTTATTTCGTTTCCAAAGCCGAAAAAAGATCTTGAGAAGTGTAAGAGATGGATAAAGGCATGCGGTCGTCCCCACGAATAATGCACTTAATTGACATCATACATGTTATTTGAAGGTGACATGTGATATATTATCTTATTAACGGTATCTACACATTTGCAGTCATGTAGTGTCACCAATAAACGCTTTTAATCCACACTAGGAGCTCGAATGCCTAGATCTCATTTTTTAAACGAGTTTCGTTTATTTTGTTCGGATTAAAAAACGGAAATGAAATATGGCAAAAACGGTGTAAAAAGGGTTAATGCAACTCTGACATTTGGTATCCAGAAAGATAGGTTAGATGAATTAAATTTATACCATTTCCAACGCGGCAATGCGGTCTTGACAATAGCGAGTGGAAGCTTCAAGAATTACCGAGATTCCCTTTACAGAACATTAATTTATTTCACAAACTTGAAATGTCATATAATCAATAACTAAGCATAATTAAGTATGCATTATGTCACGTGTACATGTAAAATAATTGAGAATTTTGGTACCTAATTCGTGTAACTTTACGAAATCCCCGTTAAAAATCGCTTTTCTGTGTGTGTCAGAAACAAGTGATAACCATTTTGTTATTATTTTAATAAAGACGTTTCGATAAATGCTATTGTAAAAGAGTAATTATTACTGATATTAGTTAACTAATAAATGCGGTAACTTCGGGGAAGTCGGTACCTGCGCGAGCGTCTGATATTGGTAGCCTTAGTAATTTATAATAGCCTGACCGTATTCCATTTCGTACAACGCTTATTTTATATAAGACAATGTCCAAACTTACCGTGTTGTTTTTGCGCTTTAAATTATAGTGATTGATAAATGTCCCATAAGCAATGTTTAATATGATTAATATCACTTTTATACGCAATAACATGCGGGATTGAGGTACCCACCCGGCGTCAGAAAGCGCGTAAAACTTCACCGAATTCCCAGTTATAAAGCGCTATTTCGTGTCAAATACACGGGTAGGGGGGAATCGGTAATTATTTTGTTAATAACACGGGTAAATACCGGTGAAGTGTTAATTTATTGCAAATACCACCATTACATGTAACGGGTTCGATTTCGGTAAGCGCGCAAGCGTTTGAGAGCGTGTTTAATGTACCGATTTACCCGTTATAAATAGCTGATGTTCTCTTTAATCGTATATTTTTTTGCATTTGCAGAATAACTAAATGGCATCAACCCCTTTACAAGTGTAATATGGTGTTAAACAAGTCCATAAAATCATCCGTAATATCGCGTAAATCTATATGAAGTCTATAGGCAAAGAAGCCATTTTGGTGTTAGCTTGTCTAGGTTTTTTTCCCGCTGAGCCACGTGATTAAGTGGGCGGAGCGATCACTGATAAGGCGTCATGTCAATTAAGCCATAAACAGCTGTCAATTTGTGTGATCAGCCCCCAGGCATGTGTACAGACGATCTAACCTTCGCCAGCTAAACTGCACGCTTCACTGACTGTAAGTGATAAGCTACTCTATTTGATAAACTATAGGTAAATGTTTACAAATGGCTCATTAATTTTTCGGTAAGTTTCTTTGATGAATTTAAAGGGGCCTTTTCACAGATTTTGGAATGTATTGAAGTTTGTCATTAAATGCCTTATATTGATAAATGTTAACATTGGGTCTAAAAATCTCCATTAAAAAAACAAGAATACAATTAAAGACTTAAAAAAAAATTAAACCTCAATGGGACTCGAACCACTGACCCCTGGAGCCATGGAGCAAAAGTCTACCGCTCTATCATCATTCGACCATCCGCATTGATAGAACTTGAAATAAAGAGTGTTGTTAAAATGTTATTTTTATAATTTGTAAAAAAGGTTTATCAATGACTTTGCCTTATTTGACAGTTTTTGAACCACAAGACTCAACAAGATAATACATAATATGATTACAACCAAGTTTGATAAATATCTACCCATACAAGAGGGTGACTTAGTAGGATATCCAACATGGTTAATTAGGAGGTCCACCCATCTAACACTGTTAACAATTTCTGGATAAAGATTATGTCTCCCACCACTTTAGTGGTGTGAGAGACATTTGATTTACCCCTGTGTGTCTGTTTGTCTGTCACACTTGATGTCTGAACTAAAGTTCTTGTTTGTTTAACATGCACTTTTATCATGCAAAATGCTGATTAGATAGCATAAAATTGCGTCATTTCAAGGTGCCATTAAAAAAAAAATCAACGACAGGAGGGGACACCCCTCCCGCACCCTCCCCCTCCCCCATTCGACAGCATGGTTAATTAAGAGATCCACCCATCTAACACTGTTAACATTTCTGGATAAAGATTATGACTCACACCACTTAAGTGGTGTGAGAGACATTTGATTTACCCCTGTGTGTCTGTTTGTCTGTCACACTTGATGTCTGAACTAAAGTTCTTGTTTGTTTTACATGCACTTTTATCATGCAAAATGCTGATAAGATAGCATGAACATGCGTCATTTCAAGGTGCCATTAAAAAAAAATCAACGACAGGAGGGGACACCCCTCCCGCACCCTCCCCAGTTCAGCCCCCCCCCCTCTGAACATTTTCTGAATACGCCTCTGACATTTAAAGTGATGTCTTGTGCAAACTTATTCCACAAAATATAAGTGGAACATGGGCTAACTTTCCTACAACACGACATATATAGACTGCTGCCCCAGATACTGGATTTAAAATATTTTATTAAAATATACCATTTCTTTTTTCAGAGGGGATGAACCCAGTCTCACAAATCATATCGATTCAAAATATGAAAAAGTCAACTGACCATGAACAATAACTAAATCAATTTCTAGACAAATAGGAATTCAAGCTTTTGGTAAAAACTAGAAACAAGAGGGCCATGATGGCCCTGAATCGCTCACCTGACTCATTAAGATCAGATGAAAACTATGACCTCTATTGTCTACACAATGTTTTTCTATGATTTGACCTAGTGACCTAGTTCCTGACTCTAGATGACCCAAATACAATCCCAATCCAGATTTCATCAAGATAAACATTCTGACCACAGTTCATAAATATTGGATGAAAACTGTGACCTCTATTGTCAACACAAGGTTTTTCTATTTATTTGACCTAGATTTTTACCCCAGATAACCCAAATACAATCCCACCCAGATTTCATCAAGAATTCTGACCCAATTTCATAAAGGTTGGATGAAAACTGTGATCTCTAATGTCTACACAAGGTTTTTCTATTATTTGACCTAGTGACCTAGTTTTTGACCCCAGATGACCCAAATAAAATCCCAACCCAGATTTTATCAAGATAAACATTCTGACCAAATTTCATAAAGATTGGATGAAAACTGTGACCTCTATTGTCTACAGAAGGTTGTTCTATTATTTGACCTAGTGACCTTGTTTTTGACCCCAGATGACCAAAATACAATCCCAAACCGGATTTCATCAAGATAAACATTTTGACCAAATTTCATCAAGATTGGATGCAAACTGTGACCTCTACTGTCTACACAAACAAATTGTTGACGGACGGACGCACGGACACACGCAGGCACGCACAAAGGACGCCGGACATCACACGATCACATAAGCTCACCGTGTCACTTCATGACAGGTGACCTAAAAATATGTGCCGGAGATAAACATGAACAGTTGTGGTTAAAATCCCATAGAAACAAGGGCTGTTTGTAAAACATGCATGCCCCCCTATATGGGCTATAAGTTGTAGTAGCAGCCATTGTGTGAATACGTTTTTTGTCACTGTGAATGGTGGTGGTGGTGGTGGTGTAGTAGTAGTAGTAGTAGTAGTAGTAGTAGTAGTAGTAGTAGTAGTAGTAGTAGTAGTAGTAGTAATAGTAGTTGTGTAGTAGTAGTAGTAGTAGTAGTAGTAGTAGTAGTAGTAGTAGTAGTAGTAGTAGAAGTAGTAGAAGTAGTCGAAGTCGAAGTCGTCGTAGAAGTAGTCGTAGTCGTAGTCTAGTAGTAGTCGTGGTAGTCGTAGTAGTAGTAGTAGTAGTAGTAGTGGTAAAAGTAGTCGTAGTAGTGGCAGTAGTAGTAGAAGTAGTAATTGTAGACGTGGTGGTGGTGGTGGTGGTGGTGGTAGTAGTACTAGTAGTAGTAGTACTAGTAGTAGTAGTAGTAGTAGTAGTAGTAGTAGTAGTAGTAGTAGTAGTACTCGTAGTAGTAGTAGTAGTAGTGGTAGTAGTAGTAGAAGTAGTAGTAGTAGTAGTAGTAGTAGAAGAAGTAGTAGTAGTAGTAGTAGTAGTAGTAGTAGTAGTAGTAGTAGTAGTAGTAGCAGTAGCAGTAGCAGTAGCAGTAGCAGCATTACAAGACCAATACTTAAGAATGATCAAATGGGAAAAGGTAACATAGCACCAGCAGTAAATATGGGGCTCATTTACAGGTCAGATTTGGAATCTCTGCTGTAAAATGAGATTTTGAATGAATTAAAGGGAGGCAAATCTGTAATAAAAAGAACATGCATAAACCGTAGTTGTTTCCCTTGTTTGAACCATGCTAAATCCTTACAAGTTTGGAAAGAATTGGATGAAAAATTTGGACTTTATTGCATAAACACTATTTTCTCAATTCAAGGGGAGGTAATTCTGTACTTCATGGACCAATCATGCTCATTTTTTGTAGAATTCGTGTCCTCATTGATATAAAGACACTGTGCAAATTTGGAAAGGATCGGACAAAAAATGTGGAAGATTTTTGAAAGTTTTCACAAAATAGGCAAAAACGAATAAACATGCAAAGTTGAACGAGCTCCTGCGGCCATGTTTTTTGACGAATCAAATTTCTTTGAACAACTTTTTCAGGGGAGCCCTCAAAGGTCATCCCTGTGAAATTTTTTGAAAATCTGATGAGCGGTTTCTTACAAGAAGATTTTTTAAGGTTTTTACCATATATGGTCATGGCGGCCATCTTGGTTATGTGATCAATTTTTTTTTAACAATTCTTTTGTCCCATGACCTAGGGATGCTCCACATGAAATTTAGTTGAAATTGGCTCAATGGTTTAGTAGAAGAAGATGTTTACAAATTGTTTACAGACGGACGGACGGACGGACGCCGGACGCTGAGTGATCACAATAGCTCACCTCGAGCTATCGCTCAGGTGAGCTAAAAACAAACAAACCAGGAACCAATTAAAATAAAATAAAGAAAAGGTTGGTAAAAAAGTAACTGCTGGAGAGCTTTGGCAAGTGTGCAACACTCATAAATTCACATGGGTAGAGCTAAACACATCACAGATGCATGGGTGAAAGGTCTGGGCTGCTGCATTTCCCCCATTGCCTGTCGGGGCACGTCTGCGTCCTTCACAATACTGAAAAAATAATGATATAAGCCTTACTATTTTAATTATACCTCACGTGATTAGCACATTTCAAATTTCCATTTACCCATATTACAGTCACATGCCACATTATTTTATCACCATTTTTTAGCTAAAAAAAAATAGCACCATTAGTATTCCGCATCATGAGAATATATAAGTATACTGCATTTACTTCATTTTTCTTTCTGGCATTTGCATATTTTTTTTAATAAAAACAAAAATAAAAGTTGTTGTGTTTTCTTTGTTCAGTATAATAAAATAAATATCACATCCATACAGGTTGATCAAACTGGGTTAGGCTAACATAACCATTCTCAGGTAAACATAATCACCCTGTATGGGATCAGAGGGGGTAATCACGTGATGATCTAAAGGCAATCAAGATGGCGACGCCAATGCCGAAACAGGTATTTTTCGCCGTTTTATACCCTTTATTACTTGTATTTAATTATTAAATGCCGCTCTGTTTCCAGCCATATCAGGAAGAAAGTGATTAGCGTTTAGTTCGAAGTAAAATTCGCTCTAAATCTCGACATTACCAGGTAACAAATTTCTTGGCGGGAGCTGCTCGTCATGTTATTTATGATCTTTGCTGGGTTTCACTTGTGAAATAACTCTTCTGCATACGAACAGAGAAGTATTTGTATTTAAAATCCATAAACGACTATTCTTTGAATGTTTCTTACTGTGTTTGGTAAAGTGCAGATGTGTACGAATCATTTTTCAAGTAGTACGAAGGTTTTACGATCTAAAGGGGTCCCGCTTTTGAGATGATCACAAAGGGTTCCCGATTTCAGCCGAAAAACGTAATGTCTTTGAATGCTTTTTTAGGTTTAAATTTTTACGTGATAGAAGTATGTGGACAGGATACATATTAACTAGGACGAAACTTATCAGCTATAATCAACCTAAACCAAACAGAACTTTTGGATGCCGCTCCCTTTCATATAAAAATTACGCATGCCTTTCAGTGTTTAATACTTTTTACAGGAAAACGTGTGGCCGATCAAACAGCCTCCACAAGAATAAAAAATTTGAGGGATGCAAGTATGAATAAGTTACATATCATTCTTGTCTGTATTTTATTAAGCACCATTAAAAATGTACATGTTATTTTACACAAACATAATTTAGACTTAACATGTAGTATATTTTCATATAATTTTCATTTTTAGATGCAAAGACGTTACCCTACAAACATTTTACTAAATTAATCATCAAAACCGACACAAAGTTCGAATTTATTATGCCTATATTACTGATACTATAAATTGAGTTCTTCAGAAAGTCATTTCAGGACTTAACATAACAAATGTAATATTTATACGTACATGAGAAATGACCTTTTTCCCGGAATATTTTTAATTATTATCTTACCGACCAAAATGCCGCTTATTCGACTAAAAACTATTACTGGTATACTTTACGACAATTATAATTGAAAGCTCCCGGTTCGAATGGATTTTACACGGAGCAGCATTTTGACAGGCGTTTATACTGCAGTGGCTTCATTAGGAAGAGCATACATAAAATATGCATATATGAATGTCACCATGAGCGATAATTAATTTACTAATACATGCTTTTTGATCGGTAATATACGGAATCAGGATAATGCCATCTATAATCTCGCCCTTCTTTCATCAAGGGCGAGACACGACACACGAAGCGGTACACGACATTTTTCGCGACAGCCGCGGCGACGCACGATATTTTGCGCGACAGTCTCGGCGACGCACGATATTTTGCGCGACAGTCGCGGCGACGCACAATATTTTGCGCGACAGTCGCGGCGACGCACGATATTTTGCGCGATACACGAAGCGACACGCAATATTAAACACGATATATCGCCTTTTAGGCTACCTACACAAGTGCGATATTTCGTGATACGTTCTCGCGCGTCACTTCGTGTATCGCGCATTATATCGTGCGTCGCCGCGACTGTCGCGCAAAATGTCGTGTATCGCTTCGTGTGTCGTGTGTCGTCCTTGGTGAAAGTAGGGCGAGATTATAGATGGCGCTATCCGGATTCTGAAGTAATACATTAACAAGAAGCGATTTGTGGCTAGTTTATTCAAAGTTTAGCAATACATCGACATAATTTTTAATATCTTTGGCCTTATGTTACGTTTTCCCATGAAGTTTGGCACATCTTTGTTTTCAAACTAATTTTCAAAATCAGCGGCGTATAAGAGTACAAGTTGAAATTGTTTATCGACGGCAAATTTATAATATAAAAACAAATGGAACAAAAATTATTCACAAATTGTTTTTAATCAAATTTAAATGATAATTATCACGTTGATGCTGGACCTGTAAAATTACTTATTGAAGAGAAACAGAAATACAATTAAATGTACGAGTGTATAGCGACAAAACGTATCTGTGTAACAATGAATGCAATCACCCTGTCCATTTACAAGATGAAGGAGTAGTTGTAAAACTTGTTGAAGATACACATTTTTATTATTACAGACGATGGCAAAGAAGAAGACTCATCTGACAAAGTATAGGGAGCGACGCCAATACAAAGCCAGGCGGGGAACATCATCCACTGCGAGGGTGATTGGAAAACGATTACGGCAAATTTCCCCGCTGAAGGCAACAAACACGCCGTCTAAGACGTTCGTATACCAACATGAACACTTAGCTATCAAATCGCCTTCCACAAAGAAATTTAAATCTGCAAGAACTTTGTTTTCGCCCACTAAGAAATCGCCTTCCACAAAGAAATTTAAATCTGCAAGAACTGTGTTTTCGCCCACCAAGAAAGCAATACCACACTGCCAACAAACGCTTAATATACCGACAGATTATGATAAAACTACAGATTATAATGAAACGAAGGCGATGCTGGAACTTACAGAAGCACAGCTTACATGTGTTACAGAAGACTGCATGTCAAATGAAGAGAATAATGACACTGAATCCAAACTACGCAGCCTTATTCCAACAGTGGCAAAAGAACTATCTCAAATGGAAGGTCATGAGAAAAATCTATTAAACTTTTTTGAACTTGTTGCTAATAAGCAATTTCCTCTTGACAATATTGCGTATCTACTATGGATTGACGTTGTTAAATGGTACTCAAACTCGTCGACCACTCAAATGAGATACGGTAAAACATCAAAAATGTTTTGGAAGATAGGATCTTTGGAAAACGATTCCTGAACTACATGGGAGGTTTCAAACACCATGGTGAAACTGTATTAAAAATGTCTTCAAAGGGAAAGTTTGAACCAACGTCTTCAGAAATAAATTTAGGCTTTGAAAAGGGTCAATCTTTGTTTGAGCGTAAAGAGTCGCTTGAAATTGAATTACAGACTATTATCAATTTGATTGACAAGGCTGAAGACTTTGACTTGACGTACAAACAAAGCGATACACCTGACGATTTTATGTGTAGCTCTGATGTTGACATCAAAGAAGATATATTAAAACAAGTAGCTAACCTAGCTGAAAGTATGTGCCAAGTTGAAAAAATTAAGGTCAAGAAATTATATGCAAAAGACAGGTTGATACAAAACAGCGGACCTGACTGGCGTAAAGGGAGATACATGTATGCCATTAGCGCTATAACAGCTTTTATTCACGATATTGATAGCTACATAAGCACTGCCAGAAGTATTTCAGACAAACTGTGTTGCGTTATCGCAGCAATGAACGGAGAAAAAATTATTGCAGTTAACAAAGTCAATCTTGAAAGAGAAGATAGATATGTGTCTATTGAAAAGTACAAGACACGAGTAAATGACGAGTCAAACCCACGTCTTATTGCTCAAAGATCACAGGAATGGCATGCGGTACGAAAAGAAGCTAAAGTAACTGGCAGCACGCTATACGGTGCAATAGGGTGTGATGGACTCGCAAAACAGAAAGATCATTTTGAAAAAAATATTTGTGGAATACCAGAAAAGGAACACTCATTAGAAGTGAAAGCTGCAATGAAATGGGGTACAGACAACGAAATAAACGCAGTTAGCACAATTGTTGGGAAAATATTGCCTGTATTTGAGGCAGGTCTGAAGTTTTTCGAAGAGGGGTGTGTTAGAGTGAATGGTGATAAAGGAAATGTGGTATCACCTGATGGTTCTCTTCGAAGGGATGACACATTTGAATCCACAGAAGTGGTTATCGAAATAAAATGTCCAACGCTACATGTTCATACTGAACTACCGTCACGATACTATCTTCAGTGTCAGACAGAATTGAAAGCTCTTGATGTGCGGCGGATGTTATACGTGAGTTGGACCGAAACCGACACAACTATCTTCCGAATGGAGCTTAACGACGACCTCTTAAATAAGGCACTTAAAGTCGCGGAAGACGTGCATGGGAGTGACAATCCCAAAAAACCAACGAGGCTTGGCGACGCAAAGCATTTGAATACTGATTTGAATACTGATTTAAAAAAGAAATCAAACGAAGTCAAAATATTAGGCCGCGTATCATCATGCCAACAAATGAGTTTGGGGGAAAACGAATACTGCGAAGCCCGATTTACAAGTGTGGACCTCATATCATTGCTTAGAGAATTATATCAGTGTACGAATGAGAAGTACGAGCTATTGCGAGAAAAAGCGTCGGAAGCGGTCGTTTTTTTGCTTGCGGACCTAGATAGAGGATGGCAGAAGAATGCGGTACGTTGCAGCCCAATAGCGTGGTTCCCGAAGGGATACAGTCTGGACTGTGAAACCATGCGATTTATTGCGGAGGAAGTTCATACAAGATGCACCCAGACTGGTATCAATGTACCATGTCAATCATTTGATGGTCAGTGGCATCCCTTGGTTGTGAGGTCATTAGATGGTCAACCTTTAACAGCGTTTCAGCTACAAAAAGATCTCTGGACAAGAGTTGAAAAGATGAGCAAAAGTGCACTTTTAGTGGAATTAAAGTCCATGAACAAGAATGTCATAGTAATGCACATAACGGACCAAAATAACCGCTCCAAGCAGATTGTCGCAACAAACGGGGGTATAGCATTACCGCGTTTCAGAAAACTGATTCAGAAAAAAAAGATACAAAAAACGATGTTCCGAGTAAAGAGACGAATCATGGACTTGATAAATTGGTGTGTGAAATTTTCGCAAGCAATGTCAATGACAAAACCTTACTGGATGAACTTGAAGATATAGACTGTAATGATGAATCTTGTGATGAAACAGTTATTGACTTTGAACTATTATCAACAGAACAGAATGAACAAGTTGAAAACTCTATGGCATCAAATTTAAACATCCCCGTGAACAAAATATTAAGTTCATCGGACATGGGATTTTTAATTCCTCTTTTGAAAACTACAAAGGACGTGAACAAGAAAGGGAAGTGGGAAAACGTGTCAGAGGAACATTTATTACAATACTTTTGGAAGTGTTGACAGCATGAAACAATTCTTAGACATTGAGCTTAGAGTGATCGTACGATATTTAAGAAAGTCAAAGGGAATGCTTGGAGTAAAGGAATCCGAAAAGAAAGACACGAAAATTGCAGGCATTGCTGCATTTCTTGGTCTGCCTGTCGAACAACTCAATAAAAGCCAGCAGGCGAAAAATGTTAAAGTCGTCACTTTAAGAGAGTTGGCTGCAAAAACGATATCGAAGTATACCAAGGAAGAACTTCACGTGCTTTTTGCTGAATACAAGTGGCCATGTGAGTACAATGTCTGGAAAGAAGAATTGGACAACATTACTGTTAATGGATCAAAAATTGATTGGTTTTACAAACCAGAACACAGCCTGGTTCGAAATCAACATGAAGTTAAGTGTATAGATAGCACACACCTTCTCACAAGAATGAGGCGAAAATCATGCAAAGGTGGGTTAGATATGCTTACAAATGAAAGTTGGTTGAAAGTCGCTAAACAGAAGAAAACGAACTTATCGCAAATAATGGTTGAAGAAATTACAGATCCAATGTCGGCTGCTATGGCAACTTCCCATTTCTGTGAGGATGTTGAAGTTCAAATGATACGGAATGGAGTTTTGCTTGCTGCCGCTCTTTGCCGAGATGTACGAAACTGGTGGAAATCCGAAGACCAGGGCGGGATAAGTGCCGTAAATAGAATCAAAATGCGGGAGCCTCTGAGAGAAAGACTGCTGTCGCATATTAATCTTAATAGGTAAACTATAATTTGATGTTGTTTCTTTTCATAGTAATCGATTGGATATGACTAATTCGTATTATAAGCACTGATGAAAATGATGATTATGAAAATGATGATAATTGTGATGATAATGATATTGGTGATGACTATCGAACATGATGATGAATATGGTAATTAATGATTTTTTTTTAACTTTGACCTTGAAGGATGATCTTGACCTTTAACCATTCAAAATGTGCAGCTCTATGAGATACACATGCATGCCAAATATCAAGTTGCTATCTTCAATATTGCAAAAGTTATGGCAAATGTTAAAGTTTTCGGACGCCCGGACGACGCGGACGGCGGACGAGCTGGCTATGACAATACCTCGGGTTTTCTTCGAAAACAGCCGAGCTAATTATCATGCTTATAGTTATAATGATAATTATTATAATGATGGCGATGATGTGATGAAACCGATACATATAAATTATACGTTATTTCAGATTCCCACCTGCGGGCCAATACGTCGGCGGGTGGCCACAACAGCTGTGGGAAGCCACTCTAGCTAATATAGATGCCAAGGCGTACCTGTATGGTCTCGTGCATGGTGGGACTTACAATGTTCGCGCGTTCAGCTCTTTGATCGGGGAGACGTTCTTTTCGGAACTAACCCTGAATGACAAAAGAGGTCACGGAACAGTATCATCAAAAGAATTCGGAGAATTCATCGGTAGATCTATCGAACAGCTGCAAGTGCGACTTGATCCCGAAAGGTACTTCAACGCCAATTTGACTCGACTAATATGAACATCGATTACGATAAGTTACGAGTTAACGTATGTCTGAAATTGTTTAGTATCCGACTGATCATAAGACTGTTGAATGCGGCAAAACAAACAAATAAACACATAATTAAATAATTCTTTTTTAAAACAAGATTATATTTTATGAACTTGTATTTTATATGTGTGATTTATTTGAAAGTATATGTATGATTATGTAAAAACATATCGACATATATTTGCAGGACGTTTTGCTTCTGCACGTCCAAGAAAAAGGTTTACGATACAGTGGACGAGGCATTCGATGAGCAAGAGCTCGGCTGCAGTCTGATGAATGGCTCCTCTAGACCGGCAACCGATCTTCCAAATGCAATTTCGACAATGTAATTAAAACGTATTGCTTGTGGTATATAACAGACATAGTATATTAACATTGGTAGCGTATCTTTTATTCTGTACTAAACGGTCATATGACGGCAGTCAGTTAAAATATTCACAATTTTTCTGGGTAAGCGTGTTTACCAGTACTAAGCGCATATTCTCATTACATAACGTAGAACTACTGAACATGCATGAGAGATGATTTACCGTAAAACGGCTTGATCTCGGGATGTATTGCCGAGCTGGATCAAACCTGCATCCTTGACCTGTTGTCCAGCAGTCCGTCAACTGAGCTAACCGGCCCGGACAATGCGAATTGTATAAAAAGGATTTAAATATACATTTTAATATATTTTGTTAAAGTAATAATTCTTCAGCCTACCAATACCGGTACATTAACATTGTTTATCTAAGCTTTCTGAAATATTTTACATGAGTAGACAATAATGTAAGTGTTGCATATGTCATTCATTTTATTTACCTCATAATTAATCCCTATTTTAACTTAAAATGAATTAATCCCTATTTTAACTTATAATGACAGTGACCACGCGTTCGATTTGCCTGGAAGGAAGCGATTGCCCGGGCGTAAAAGAATTGACCATGTCGCCACAGAAAGAAACGCTGTTCAGAAAGGGGCGCTTGGGGTGCGTTGGGAGAAGGCCCGAACTAACTACAGCATGCTACCAACCAAAAGAATGGACATCGAGTAAAAATGGCTGTGCCAATATTTAGACTTTCCGGTGGAAAGCCTTAAAAAAAGTGTGCATTATTTTTGCACCGCCCTACATGTACAATGTTTCATTACACTATTCCATGTCCAATTGTCACTGCAGTTTTATGTATATGTTAGGTTGATCATATTAACAAAAATAGTATTAGCCCCACATTGTAAAATGTGTTTACCAACTTTCATATCCAAATCTGTTTTTATTGTAAACACTAGTTAAGTACTTTATTATTTGGTATTTACCATCTGTGTTAAATTGAGGAGGTCAATTTAGAATGTCTCTGTATAAACTACGAACGATTGTACTTTCTGATAATAACTGTAGTATGTCTGCTTAAAGCGTTAAATAATTATGAATTTGATAGGTTTGTTTAGAACTGTCAAACACATCTTCAATGTTGTTCTTCTATCCGCCAAAAAAATGAAACGTCCATAATACCTTCTCCCTTTGGTAAATGATGTGCTTGTTTTAACTTATAACTTCGTGGGTATACTTCACCTGATATTAACAAAACTTATTCATATGTGATATTTTTATTTCAAAGAGGACAGGAATAACATCGAACCATTTACTTCAAATTTGTGTACGTGTTAAGTGTTAAAGCAGTGTAAATTAGCATTCACCTTATCTTTATTAATTTTATTAATTGTGTCCTTTGCTAAATTATAAATATGTATAAGTGTATTCAATAATGCATATTGTTATCAGCCTGTGTTAGTTATATATCAGGAAAAAAGTCAGTATGTTTATTATTTCAATTCGTTTCTTTAATCACAACATATTATCATATATTTCAAATAACATGATATAAAACGGGTAGTATTTCAGAAACATGTAACATAATATAATTCTCAATAACAAACTGACAATAAGTTTTTTAAACATCCGACATATTATTGTAAATGTTTTTGTAATACGACCCCAAACAATATTTGAGTATTATTGGTTGTCAATTGCACAATATAACAGTAAATCACAGTTTCAAATCACATAAATCAATATATAAATGAGATTAACTTTAAATCACAGCTTTAAATCACATAAATCAATATATACGAGATCAACTATAAATCACGGTTTTCAATAACATTAAACAATATGTATGATATCGATTAATGTAGAGGCAGTTTACATTAATTAACATAAAATGAAGAAACATAGCTTGTACTGTCTAGACACATTATATGTTTAGTGTTTTGTTGATTTTTTATGCCTGTAAAGGTTTGTGGCGTGTCGGTATTCTTTACCGCAATGGCAGGCATGCGCTGCACGACCCTCGTGCTGACTAGCAGTGTGATCCTGGAGACCCTGCTTCGACGTGTAATTCGCACCACACGTGTCGCAAGTAAAGTTTTCGGAATTTGCGTTGTGCACAACAGCCATGTGTTTTGTTACCTGTTGTCGGGTCGCAAAGAATTTCCCACACTGGAAACATGCCTCGCGAGCCGCCTCTCCGTGAATATGATTTCTGTAAAAACAATAATATAGAGCGTTAGATGTGACGTGTTAGATATAGTCAGATTTTCAACAAGTCGCTTATTTAGCTTGTGCGCCAGCAATTTACATTTGTTACAACTGTTTGCTTGGAATTGACTAGTCGCCAAATGCGCGATCGCTCCGCCCACTAAGTTGTGTTTTCATAAAACGCTTATTCCATTACTCCGACAGTCTTTGTTTGTCGGACCATGTGGTCGCAATAAACGAAATCTGATTGATTATTATATGAATTTGATTGACAGCTGGCGAGTGGTCAATACCACTAACTGTACTCAAATGTGGCGTGTTCTGAGAAAACTGGGCAAAATGCTTGTGCGTAAAGTGTCATCCCAGATAAGCCTGTGCAGTCCGCACAGGCTAATCCGGGACGACACTTTCCGCCTAAACTGAATTTTCGCAAAGAAGAGACATCATTTAAACCGAAAATTCCATAAAAGCGGAAATTGTCGTCCCTGACATATTTTTCTCAGAACACGCCACAAATAATAATCGATCATGAAATATGAATGTAAAACCCACAAGTTTATAGACATTTAACAACGAAAAAAATATCGATATTCATCGTACAATATATTCCCAAGAGGTACACGTAATACTATTTATAGAGTTGGTAGCAACTTGTCTTATGTATAAAAACACACCAACACATCGAGAGCTATTTCACAAGATGGTTTTAAATACCTGTGCATTTTTAGTTTATCCTTGTCAAAAAACATCTTCCCGCAACATCGGTATGGGGCTTGTCCTTTGTGCTGTCTCATATGGCGGCTGTGGCCACTCCTGGACTGAAACTGTCGGCCACACTCAGTACAAAGACGCGTCGATTCCATATTCACCTGAAAATTTCGGTTTGATATTTGAAAACACATTTTGTTCATTATTCATTTACGCGTTTGCATGCTAATATTACATGAAAAGTTGTAGCAACACATAGCAAGAGGAATCAACAACTATGGGTGACATTTCAATGTTGCCATACTTTACGTCTTATACGTATGCCTAAATACCCACACATTTACACAAATACACACTCGCATATAAAGCTGCAACCTGTGTGATTACCGTGACGTACATGAGCTCATCAAAGATAAGTATCAAATGAGGATTCCTGTTTTCCTATTAACGGGAACCCTTTTTGATCATCTCAAAAGCGGGACCCATTTAGATCATACACAATTTTGGTTCATTAAACTGTTTAAGACAAGTTTTAGATGTCTTTTTTGTTGTTTAAATGATTGTTTGAAGTTGAGATTGATTGTTACAAATAGAATGTTTAAAATGCTTTCGTGTATTTGTTTTTTTAATCTGTAATCAAGTGGTAATCATCGGCGAAAATTTGCCGGTTCAGTCGCTCATACTATGTTTTTGATTAGACTTGTTGGCTGTTGCTTTTAACGTTTCACAAACAATTCACGCATGTATTGTTGTGTTGATTTAAATAGCCGCAACATAAAGCAGATTATATTTTAATTAATACTTATAAAAGATTCTCGCGCAATTAATTACCGCCAATTGTTTGTAATTGGTCTCATTTGGTAAAAATCTACATTCCAAAATCATAACATATTATATTAAGTGTGATATTTTTGATACGCCTTCCATTATTTTTCTTGTTCTAACTGATATCAGAGATAAAAAATTGTAGTTTGGATTTATATTTATTTTTTTAGATGGAATTTTGTCACGTTAATCATTTAACAGCTATACATCTAAAAATACTAAAAAATGTATTTTATAGGTCTTTGAAGTAACGCAAAACATATGGATAACGACACCAAATGTTTAGTCAATTAATCCACACAAAAAAACTCCGAAAAAAAAACACCTAAATAATATTTCAAAAATATATTATAAAGCGCCAAACGAATTTATTAATACATTTATTTGCAATTTTAAAAACGCGGCATAAGCATCAAATTAAAGATTATATGAAGACTGAAAGGCCGACGACACAACAAAGAGCTCTATGCATAAGCCGTAATATTTTTTTTTGCAGAAAAGCTTCAATAAATTACAGTAGTAATACATCTAATTATTAAAATATAAGTATCAATGGCATGAGTACGCTAGTGTGATAAATAAATGAGTGTTAGAAAGTGTAAGGAGTGCTTTGAAAATGAACATACTACAAAGCCATATTAAAAGCAAAGGGCATGACAGTATTTACATGTAATTTTAATTTGATGGGTTTTGTACAAAGAATGACGCTATTGAGGAATATTAACATACAACTGAAAAAACACAACTTCATATGATGCAAATTGAACTGTGTACTCGTGTATATTGAAAACTCGTTACTAGTGAGTATGAGTGACACATATCTAACATTTTAACACACATACATTTATATACATATATATTTTTTTAAATATTTTTTTCCTCTGTTTGGTGTCAAATGTAATTTCTTGTTTTTATGATATCGTTCGTGCATTGCCGTAACATCAAATCTTCATACGGAATGACGTAGTTGTAATTAACCGATACCCGCTAAATACGTTAAATGTTTTATTTTTATATTTTTTAAATACTTTATTTTTTCATAAATTTAACGGGCTAGTATCTTTACGGTGTACAATTTCTGATATTCTATATTGGACATAAATTTTAATTTGTAAAATATGTAACATATCTAATTTACGCAACTGTTAAGTATGTCGGAGGTAAATTATCTTACCAAATGACTGCTTAATACTACCAAGAAGATGAGACATGGTGGCATCATCAATTGTGTTTAATGACCAGACTGTCATCTGTCACCCAGTGTGGTTTATGACACCATGTGGTTAGTTAAGTCTGGACAATATCTGATCAAAACGAGATAATCGCAGAACAAAGGGGCAATGAAACACTGGAATGCAAAGGCATACACGATTTAAAGATTGAAGCAAATAATCAAATGAAAAATATTGCATTTAATTTAATTAAATGCTTTTTTTAATGTGTCAATGTGTTAGTTTTCCAAGACAACCAAGACCATGTAATGACGGCCTTAGAATTTAAAAAGAAATTCATCCGTTGAATAATCGGTGCTCTCTTATATATTTTACCGATTGTTAAGCAGCAGTGTAATGGCGGACGCGCAGAGAATTCAGGGGAGATAATTATGTAATGACTAAATTCTAGAACGGTCTATACCTCGGGTTTTCTCCGATTACAGCCGAGCTAAAATCAGGGGAGACAAAAAGGGGATATTTTTACGTCATCAAGCATGTGCATCGAACATATTGATAAAAAAATGGTTAAAAATTAATGTAAGACCGTTTTAAAAAACGCGAGAGTATTACTAAATGTCTGGGCACATTTATATTTTTGAAATAGGCCGAGATATGATTGTAACAAATATTCTGACCAAGATTCATGAAGATGGACAAAAAAGTGACCTCATATTGTCAACTTGTTTTTTTACTTGGCCGAGCTATCAGAAGAACCAATGGTCTTACCAAGTTTCACGAAGATTGGACTATAAATGCTACCTCTAGTGTTAACAAGGTTTTACTAAAGCCATAGAAAGAAACCTGTCCCGCCCCTGACGGCCATGCTTTACATGAACAATTGTCAAACTCGGCCGAGACACGCGGCGCATAGTCACTTATTTTAAATGCATGTTATGTTCATGCCCACGTTTTTAATCTAGTGTATGCTAAATCAATGAAATTTATTTTGATGCTAAAATACAAATTACCAATATCGGGCACAAATCGCCCAAGCTTTCCGATAATAGTTTATGTACTGAAATTCCTGTTACTTAGTGAGAGGTCCTTGTTTGAAATGCCTCCTATTTCGCTTTGAAGCCGCACGGCAGCTATTTTAGACAAAACAAGGTTCATTACTTAGCCTTAAAATCAATGGACCAAAACGAAACGCACACTTCATCTGTAAGTCATGTAGGAAGACTCAAATACCAAAAATAAGCTCAAAATCTGCAAGCGTTGCGCAAAAACCCTCCGCAAAAAATATTATAATACAGATAAGTCCAAGACTCATTACTTCGCCAAATATCAATGGGCCTGAACGAATTTCACGCTTCATCTGCGGGTTATGTAGGTAGACTCACATACCAAATAACTGCTCAATATCTGAAAGCGTTTCATACAAACCTGCGGTAAATGGTTATTATAGAGAACATTTCTGAGTCAAAGGCACATAACTTGGCAAAAACCAATGGACCGGAACCAATTTCACACTTCATCTGTAGGTAATGTAGGTAGACTCACATACAAACAAGAGGGCCATGATGGCCCTGTATCGCTTCACTGCTGAAAAAAAAGGCATGTGCAAATACTTAAATATAGGCCCTATTTAAGCACATGTACACTTTTGTGACCCCCTGGGCTGGGTCAAATTTAACACCAGGGGCATAATTTGAGCAAACTTTGAAGAGGACTACTATATCTCACTACATACAAAAAGTGGTAGCCCTAGGTCCTAGAGTTTAGGACAAGAATATTTTAAAAGTTTTCACAAGATAAGCAAGATATAAGTGTATATAATGTTCAATTTTGTGACCCGCGGGTCAGGGTCAAATTTGACTCAAAGGGCATAATTTGAACAAACTTGGTAGAGGACTATAAGATGTTACTGCATACCAAATGTGGTAGCCATAGTCCGAATGGTTTTCGACAAGAAGATTTTTAAAGATTTCACAAAATAGGCTCTTTATAAGCGTTTATTCAATTTTGTGACCCCCCCCCCCCCCGGTGCAGGGTCATAGTTGACCCCAGAGGCATTATTTGAACAAATTTGGCAGAGGTTTATTAGATGTCACTACATACCAAATTTGGTAGCCCTAGGCCCAATGGTTATGGACAAAAAGATTTAAAAAGTTTTCACAAAATAGGCCCCATATAAGCGTATGTTCAGTTTTGTGACCCCCCGGGCAGGGTCAAATTTGACCCAAGGGGCATTATTTGAACAAACTTGGTAGAGAACTATTAGATGTCACTACATACCAAATTTGGTAGCCCTATGCCTTATGGTTAAGGACAAGCAGATTTTTAAAGTTTTCACAAAATAGGCACTATATAAGCATATAATCGATTTTATGGCCCCCAGGGCAGGGTCAAATTTGACCCCTGGGGCATAATTTGAACAAACTAAGTAGAGGACTATACAATGTAACTACATACCAAATTGTGTAGCCCTAGGCCTAATGGTTATGGACAAGATTTTTTTAAGTTTTCACAAAATAGGCCTTATATAAGTTCAATTTTGTGACCCCCGGGGCAGGGTCAAATTTAACCCCAGGGATAAAATTTGAACAACTTTTGGGAGAGGACAATTAGATGTCACTACATACCAAATTTTATAGCCCTAGGCCCGATGGTTATGGACAAGAATTTTTTTAAAGTTTTCACAAAATAGGCCTTATATAAGCATATGTTCAATTTTGTGACCCCCCCGGGCAGGGTCAAATTTGACCCCAGGGGCATAATTTGAACAAACTTAGTAGAGAACTATAAGATGTGAATACATACCAAATTTGGTAGCCCTAGGCCCAATGGTTATGGACAGAAAGATTTTTAAGTTTTCACAAAATAAGCCCTTTATAAGCATATATTCAATTTTGTGACCACCGGGGCTGTTTCAAATTTGACCCCAGGGGCATACTTTGAACAAACTAAGAAGAGAACTATTACATGTCACTACATACCAAATTTTGCAGCCCTATGCCACGTTATGAACAGTAGATTTTTAAAGTTTTCACAAAAAAGGCCTTATATAAGCATATGTTCAATTTTGTGACCCTCGGGGCATGGTCAAACTTGACCCCAGGGGCATTATTTGAACAAACTTGGTAGAGGACTATAAGATGCCACTACATAACAAATTTGGTAGCCCTAGGCCCAATGGTTATGGAGGAAAAGATTTGTAAAGTTTTCACAAAATAGACCCTATATACATGTTGGCATATGTTCAATTTTGTTCCCCCCGGGGCAGGGTCAAATTTGACCCCAGGGGCATAATTTGAACAAATTTGGTAGAAGACTATTAGATGTCTCTACATACCAAATTTGATAGCCCTAGGCCCAATGGTTATCAACGAAAACATTTTGAAAGTTTTCACAAAATAGGCCTTATATAAGCAAATTTCCAATTTTGTGACCCCCAGGGCAGGGTCAAATTTGACCCCAGGGGCATAATTTGAACAAATTTGAAAGAGGTTCATCCCAGGAACATTCCTGATAAATTTCATCAGAATTGGACCAGTAGTTTAGGAGAAGAAGATGTTATAAGGAAAAGTTAACGCACGCACGCACGGACGACCGACACAGGACCATGACATAAGCCCCGCTGGCCTTTTGCCAGTGTAGCTAAAAATCAGCTAAATATCTGCAAGCGTTGCCTAAAAAACGGTTATTATAGTGTAATTCATAAGTCCAAGGCCCATAACTACGGTTATTATAGTTAACATTTCTAAGTCCAATGCCAATTACTTCGCCAAAAATCTATGGACCGGAACGAATTTTACACTTCATCCGTAGGTCATTTAGTTACTCACATACCGAAATTGAGCCCAATTTCTGAAAGCATTGCGCAAAAAACCTCCAGAAAACAGTTATTTAAGAAAGAATTTCTAATTCCAAGGTCCATAACTTCGCCCAAACACACATTTTACACTTCATCTGTAGGTCATGTATGTAGACTCACATACCAAAAGTCAGCTTAATATCTGAAAGTGTTGCGTGAAAACACTCAGGAAAACATAAATTAAGAGAACATTTCTAAGTCCAAGGCCCATAACTTCAAAACAAATTAATTGACCGGAACGAATTTTACACTTCATCTGTAGTACATGTATGTAGACTAACATACTAAAATTCAGCTCAATAGCTGAAAGTGTTGCTTAAAAAAACATCCGGAAAACGGTAATTATAGAGAAAATTTCTATATCCACCTTTATCTCAAATCCTCATGCTTTGAACTCTTCTACTAATAGAAGCTCCCACCTTGGAGTATATCCCTTAACCCAATATTACTTCCCTTGTCAAAAATAGACGTTGAACCTGCCAATCATAAATAAATTGTACCTCCCTTTAAAGCTTACTACTTCCCTTGCAAAAAATGTAGATAAATCAGCTGTATCTTTGTCAACAAGAGGGCCATGATGGCCCTGAATCGCTCACCTGACTAACCAAATACAATCCCAACCCAGATCTCATCAAGATAAATATTCTGACCAAATTTCATAAAGATAAGATGAAAACTGTGACCTCTATTGTTTACACAAGGTTTTTCTATTATTTGACCTAGTGACCTAGATTTTGACCCCAGGTGACCCAAATACAATCCCAACACATACTTCATCAAGATAAACATTCTGACCAAATTTCATAAAGATTGGATGAAAACTGTGACCTCTATTGTCTACACAAGGTTTTTAAATTATTTGACCTAGAGACCTAGTTTTTGACCCCAGAAGACCCAAATACAATCCCAACCCAGATTTCATCAAGATAAACATTCTGACCAAATTTCATTAAGATTGGATGAAAACTGTGACCTCTACTATCACAAACAAATTGTTGACTGATGCACACACGCACGCACAACGGACGCCGGACATCACATGGTCACATAAGCTCACCATGTCACCTGGTGACAGGTGAACTAAAAATACAGATTTTTAGTTCCACTACTTATCTCTAGCAACTATGGAATGCTGACCAAAACAAAGATATTTTCTGTCGTGCCATGGGATGAAGGAGCAGAGAATAGCAATGAATGAGAACAGGAAAAAAGACATAAGGTTCGATTATTTAACTCTGGCTAGGTGCCAAGATTTTGTTTTGAATATCTGTATTAGTTTGACATTTAGATGCAACATTAAACCTAAACAAAATATACAACATTTAACATGACCATGCCAAAACTAGACTTTCATTGTTTAATCAATAGATTAATTGTATTTCACATAATTATTAAATCCATAGCAAGGTCTGCTTATAAACTACCCCCCCCCCCCCCCACACACACACACATTTCAAGGCAAAATGTCCATCAACACTCTATTTGAGCCAAGGCACTTTTCCTCTTTAGTTAAATAATTTTAGTAAAAATGACCTTCACCTTGACCAGACTTGCCCCAAATGAAGTCCAAAGCTATACATACACAAAATTTCAGCAAATATCTAAAAAGTCAAGTTATTTAGTACAATTATTTTGGCAACAGTGACCTGGTCCTGATGAGCCACAAATGCAATCCACTGCTAGGTTTGCATGCACCCAAACTTGACAAAATCGCAAGAAAATACCTCTATCCAAACAAAAGAAATTTAAAGGGAATTCTTTTTTCAATAACAGTGACCACCTTTCTGGAGTTAAATTCAATCACTGTGTAAGACCTGGGTCTCAAACATTTTCTAAATACAAAGGTAGGAAAATAAACAAGACTATTGCCAAGCCATATAATTATGTCCCCTACCGGCTCCACCATTGTCAGAAATATAAAAAATAAATATTTTTTAAATATATTTGTTGCCATAGCAACCAGATTTTTTTTACGTAGGAACAAAATGAAATGTTGTGCATAATGTCCATATTGCCATCCATCCATGTTTCAAGTTTCATGAAAAAATATTAAGAACTTTTGAAATTATCGCAGGATCCAGAAAAGTGCGACAGACTGACGGACTGACGGACACACAGAGCCCAAACCATAAGACCCCTCTGGTGAAACCAGTAGGAGACAATAACAGGTTTTGTTAAGAAAATGTGGCAAAAGTAAGATTTTCAACAACAAAAAGTAGGATTATAAGGAAGGATGTCCGCATCATATTTATCTGTTTGAACTTACTCTTACCAATACTATTGAATAGTCCCATCATTCAGCAGTAGTATTTTGTAGACATCTAAGTTGCTGGTACATGGCAAGCCTCGGAAGTTGAAAGGTGCAGCAATCAGATGCTCACAGCCTATTTAAAAAAAAAAAGAATTATGCGTTTATTAGGTTGTTAGCATTATTGAGATTACCTCTTAGCGTACAGCTTAGTGAATTATAACACATGCCATACCATAGTTTGTACAGAATCTCTTAGGTTCATATTATTAAAATTACTATATTTTACACAAAAGTTGGGTCTAAACCAGAAGCATATATTCTGATCAGTAAGCAAAGTGTTAATCATATCTACATATGAAACATGCATATGTGCAATAGAAAAACATATCAACATATTCAAAATGCATAATAAGGTTACTACATGCAGCATCCTCAATTAAGATTTGTTTATTTAATTTTCCTAAACATTTTCTAAGGAAGATGATTGCTTTAAAAGGCATAAGTTAATAAATCCTTTAAATTTTCTTTTTGACATTTTCTACTGCTTTCCTTTGTAGGACATGCCCTTCAGGCATTGTTTTTGTTCTTGTTTAGATTCATAAAACAGCAAGCATGAAGCAACAGTTTAAGGAATTTGTGTTCTAGAAATTTAAAGCCATGTTTATACCCACTCAAGGATATATCTATACTATCATATATGTTTATTAAAACTTTGTCAACTATTACTGAGAACAATTTTATATTGCATTTCTGAAAATAAAATCTTATGACAAACGGCAAATTTGTCTTATTTACATAGTAATACTAAGCATTTTGTCACTTATAACCCGGACGATTTTACTATGGACAGAACAGCAGGTAAAGCAGGGCTTATTTCCCATCTTTGTGTGGCCTTGGCAACCTACTTTTTTTATCCCCATGCTTTTCGGAGAAAAAGTTGGGATTACATGTATGTGGTTATCTCCGCCGTCCGTCCATTCGTCCGTCATGGCCACTATCTCCTTCTACCCTATTAGCAATAGAACCTTGAAACTTACATACATGGTAGCTATGAGCATATGAGCGACAGTGATGGCCACAGAATTTTGATCTGACCCCTGGGTCAAAAGTTATGGGGGTTGGGGTGGGGCTGGGTCAGAGATTTTCCTGCAACCTCAATTCGAACAAGGGCTGTTTGTAAAACATGCATGCCCCCCATATGGGCTGTCAGTTGTAGTGGCAGCCATTGTGTGAATACGTTATTTGTCACTGTGACCTTGACATTTGACCTAAAGACCTGAAAATCAATAGGGGTTATCTGCCAGTCATGATCAATGTACCTATAAAGTTTCATAATCCTAGGCGTAAGCGTTCTTGAGATATCATCCGGAAACCATTTTACTGTGTCGAGTCACCGTGACCTTTGACCTAGTGACCTGAAAATCAATAGGGGTCATCTGCGAGTCATGATCAATGTACCTTTGAAGTTTCATGATCCTAGGCGTAAGCTTTCTTGAGTTATCATCCGGAAACCATTTTACTGTGTCAAGTCACAGTGACCTTTGACCTAGTGACCTGAAAATCAAAAGCGGTCATCTGCGAGTCATGATCAATGTACCTATGAAGTTTCATGATCCTAGGCGTAAGCGTTCTTGAGTTATCATCTGGAAACCATTTTACTATTTCGAGTCACTGTGACCTTGACCTTTGACCTAGTGACCTGAAAATCAATAGGGGTCATCAGCCAGCCATGATCAATGTACCTATAAAGTTTCATGATCCTAGGCCTAAGCATTCTTGAGTTATCATCCGGAAACCATTTTACTATTTCGAGTCACTGTGACCTTGACCTTTGACCTAGTGACCTGAAAATCAATAGGGGTCATCTACCAGTCATGATCAATGTACCTATGAAGTTTCATGATCCTAGGCCTAAGCGTTCTTGATTTATCATCCGGAAACCATCTGGTGGACGGACCGACCGACGGGCGGACCGACATGTGCAAAACAATATACCCCCTCTTCTTCGAAGGGGGGCATAAAAATATTCACAAACTTTTCAAAGTTCTGAAATAATGAATCACGAAATGTTCAAGGTTCTGAACAAATGAGTCCCAAACTTCTTTAATTGTGAAAATTTAAGACGAAAACTTCTCACATTTGTGAAAATCAGCCATTCCATAAAAAAAGTCCTCCAAAGCTTTTATAAACAACCCTTTGAAGTGTATTCCTAATGAATAGCCATGACGAGAAGATAAAAGTTGTTCAATTTGTGTAAATCTCTCGATAATTCCCTGCTGTTATGCCATATTATTTTACCTTATGCTTTTTCAAGAGCAATTGGCCACTCTGACCATGTATCATGTATTGCTAACAATTTTTGATGTAAGCATTGACCAATTGATAGTTACCAAGTACCCACAGCAGTTAATCATTGGGTTACAAATGGTATTAAGTGTTACTGAATGCTCTTTGATATATACCCTTTAACAACAAGCAGTTCATTGTGTAATCAATAGTACTGACCTTAAAGACACGAGTTAACATCGAGGGCATCGAGTTTACATCAGAGGGCTGGAGCTGACTGACACGACTTCGTTCAACTGAAAGATGCCGATTTTTAAACTTTGAAATTCAGGAAAACAACTTAAATACAAAAAAATTGCAAACTAAAGTTATTGATTAGTAAGGGTGTCATGTTTACAGATTTTTCTAATCGTTTAAACGAAATGAAATAAACGAAACGTTACCGTTTTAAAGAAATCCCTATGTCCGTGTTAAAAGCATCAGTACCATCGCATTTCCAAACTGAAAATAGTTATTTCCGGAAGTTATATTCAGTGAATATCCCATACGCGCAATGACGTCATATTTAAACCATAAAATATTATAAAACCATCCGTATCACCACATGTGTATTCTTCATTCTATAAAAATAATTTAAAGAACGTCAAAAATAATGTAAAATCGATGAAAAATACTGTTTCCGAAAACGACACGTATTTTGCACATGAAATACAATGTGCATATCGTTTGACCGCAGAAAATGAAAAACCAGCTAACTAGCATAAACGTAAACAATATATAATTTTTTTTAATATTGCTTTTCAACATGCTACCGCAGTGTTTTACTTTGCTAATCAATCAATTAAAATATTTCAAGATGGCGGCATATGCACTGTTTCGTTGCCAAGTTGTAAGATTTTCGGAAAGTAGCGAGATCTTCCGTTAGTTTCCGTTCATATCTGTGCCATCCGCTTACTAATCAGAAATAAATTACTGCCGAATTCGGTAGCCCGGATTTACCGCAAGTACCTTTCTTCATCAACATACTTCGTACGGCTAGTCGGCTACGTTATTTGCACACCAATATTTATTATATTGATATTGACTGTCGTTTAAACGTTTACTGTTTTGGTAAACGTTTTTCAGCAAAACACGAAACGCGACCGTTTAAACGTGACACCTTTATTGATTAGCAAACATAAACTTTAACCTCAATTTAACGGGCATAATGCTGCTTTATTTAGTCCAGAGTTTTTGCCATTGGTCAGTGTCCATATAATGTAATGACCACTAAAACATATATTGATAATATGTGATTGATATGGGTTTTGGTCTGTTTCCTCACGATATGATCAAAAATACATGTTTGAAGTTGCATTTCATTACTTTAATATATCTTTAACAGAGGTATGATATTAATGTACTCAAACCTTAATCTAAATTATATCTTGCACACAAACCTTTTGTAGACAAAAGGGGTCATAATCCTGCCAAAAGCTCATCACAGCTGTAGGTCTTGGTCAGTCAATTTTCATCAAGATCCTGAACAAATATATATATATGTAAAGTTTTTTTTCAAGATATGTAGTAGATACTGAGAAAATGAAAAGTTGCAAGCAAACTTTAACCTGAAATGTCTATGTACAAAAAGGGACAAACATTGTGGAAGTCTGTTAAATTACCGGTCAATATACCGGTTAGTGTATAGAACTTGGTCAGTGACCTAGCATAATGACATCAAATACATGTGAGAAGTTTGAAGAGATGCCTAAAGTAGAAACAGTGATATGAATATGTTGCACATTTATACGAACCAGAGGGTTATATAAATGCAAATGTTGACACAGACGAATGGGGACAGTTAGGATTAAAGAATGAACAATCTAGCTTCAAAAGCTAGGTGAAACTAGAGTTGTCACCATAGGATGACTTATGCCCCCTATAAACGCTTGATAGAAGTTATGAGCTTTTTTCGAAACCTAAACACACATTTCGAAACCTAAACCCGGACCCTAAGTTCAAGGTCACAGGGGTTAAAATGTGTGTGCGTATGGAAAGGCCTTGTCCATATACACATGCATAGCAAATAAGAAGGTTATATCTCAAGGGACATAGAAGTTATGAGCATTTTTCGAAACCTAAACGCAGATTTCGAAACCTAAACGCCGACCCGAAGTTCAAGGTCAAGGTCACAGGAGACAAATTTTTTGTGCGTATGGAAAGGCCTTGTTCATTTACACATGCATACCAAATATGAAGGTTATATCTCAAGGGACATAGAAGTTATGAACATTTTTCGAAACCTAAACACAGATTTTGAAACCTAAACGTGGACCCTAAGTTAAAGGTCAAGGTCACAGGGGTCAAAATTTGTGTGTTTATGGAAAGGCCTTGTCCATATACACATGCATACCAAATATGAAGTTTATAGCTCAAGCGACATAGAAGTTATGAGCTTTTTTCGAAACCTAAACGCAAAGTGTGACGGACAGATGGACAGACGGACAGTCCGATCACTATATGCCCTCCTACAGGGGGCATAAAAAAGATTGCTTCACAAATGTGTTTGGTCGTGATACTTTTAGCTAAATTCCCTGATTTGTAGGCTTCATTGATCCACTCAACCTTAATATAAACCGTGTAGCTGGTGCCAACGCTCGGCTGCAGGTGCAGTTTTGAATAAATGAAAGCTTGTCAGAAGTTTTATATTAGAGGTCACGGTGACCTTGACCTTTTCTTAGTGACCCAAAAATGGTTGTGGCGTGTAGAACTCATCAAGGTGCAGCTACATATGAAGTTTCAAAGTTGTAAGTGGAAGAACTTAGATTTTAGAGCCAATGTTAAGGTTTTAGCACGGCGGACGACGAGCTGGCTATGACAATACCTCGGGTTTCCTACAAAAACAGCAGAGCTAAAAATATATATCAATCTCACCTTTAACATGATTCGGAAGTAAGTTGCACCCTTAAGCTGTCTAATGTGATCATGATAATGTCCCCTCGTGACGGCTTCTTAAAATATTCTTTGACAGCCATATTTTTTTCTAGATGAACATCATCTTAAAACACACCTGAAGTGGAAAAAAAAATTCAAAAACAATATAACAATTAAATATTATTTGCAAGTCCAATTTCGAAAAATGTATCTTTAATTCATTTATGTCCTGATTACATGATACCAAACATATAGAAATATTCAATTTTATTTAACAGTCAAAACGAATATGCAACTTAAAATATACAAACTCTAAAATTGTATTTCAAACTAAAGATTTTAAATGTTTTTTAGACTATTGAGGAAAATATTGATATATCTTTATAAAATCTGCTGATTTTATATTAAAAGTATGTGAGAGGGTCCTAAGCCTTTTTTCCAATGGTTTGCACAACAATACACATTTTAGCCTGTATAGAAGATGTCAATTTAATTAAAACAATTTAACTGATTCTGGCTGAAATTTACTTACAATTACACCATTTGTGCAGACATTGTGTCCAAAACCTTTATCATATTGTGCCATAATCTTAATATTTTGTTAAAATAGACAGTGATTTAAGTAATGCTTGATTGGTCATTTTCGGATCAGGTACTACTTACATGTATATGTACCCTGGTACTCTTAAGTACCCCGGGTACGGAAAATATACTAGGCCAATGTCACATGTGCGCATGTGCATCAAAAGTGGCCCTAAATGGGATATGTAAAACAATGTCTTTTCATGATATTTTCCATTATAATTCAAGTAAATTATAAGCAAACAGTTTATAATAAAATAACAACAATATATCAAATTATATGTACTTATTAGAACAGGCAAGTAAGAAAGCGAAAAAATAGGGCAACCCTAAATTGTTAAAATGTCACTTTAGACTGAACTTGTAAAAGGGGCAAATAAATAGCTCATTCTTGAACATCACTGTGGCTTGTAAAAAGGTTTCTATAACACTTTGTCAGCTTTAATTGTCCTCATATGCAGATAGTTAGGCTCAATTGGTCATTGTCGGCTCGGGTACTACTTAAAAGTACCCCCGGTACTCTTAGGTTAACTACAATTAGGCTGTAAACAGTCATATCTTTAAAAAGTAGGAAACAAATAGCCTTAGGAATAATTTTCATTAAAAAGTAGGAAAAAGAAGGGGAAAAAAAGAATATTCCATTAATAGTAGGAATGTTTAAAACACTTACCATTGCATTGCAATTCAATTTTACCAACAACTTCTGGTTACAGGCGACTGCGCAGATTGGGGACTTGTGAACTGGATGTGTGGCATCAACCTTAAAAAATTTTTATTAATCAATCAAACCAGAAATAACATAACCTAAATGTGTTAGGTTACATACATACATGTAGTATTAGGAAACTAGCATATTAGGTTACATACATAGTATAGCAAACAAGCATATTTTGGGAAACAAGGCCAATACATCAAGCTGGTTATTGTTCTAGTATTCAACACATACAAGGCTGTTTATATGTAATCATGCATTGGCTTATCAACAAGCAAAGCAATAAGCATTAAAAAATGTTACATAAACCATTGACATATCAAAAATCAAAGCATTACAAAATGTTAAAATGCACTGCAGAATAAAGGCATACAAAATAACATTACAGATGTTCAGAGACCATATTATGGTCTATAGACAAACCTACTGAGGTCATTTACATTGATTAAAAAGCAAAGCTAGATGTATAAGCATATAGTATGAGGTGATAATACTGATTATGCACACTACAGAATGCATGCTTAGATACACCAAGCAAGCTATTTTGATCTTTTAGAACAACCTTGTGCTCCGGACTGCCTGTGAATACTCAGACAGGTGTCCGTTAACTTGCGGCGTTTAATTATTATCAATTTCAGTGCACAGCGAACCTATTGCAAAAGAGTTGTTATTTAAAGCGTACACCAAGTCACCATGGGATTGCATGCTTTTAAGGTAATGATTATAACAATCTTTGCTTAATAAACACAACACTTAAATTATCAAATCATAAAATTAATCTAATATTTGTTTCTGTGTAAAAATAAACAAGGTTATAAAGTCATCTACTCAATTATTTAAGTAACAAAAATGTAAATTCATCACCTTACATGTACATGCATACTTGGGGATGTAAATATGTGACAAGCCATGCAATTTTTCATCCAAATGGCAATGCTGGTCAAATGTGGTACGTTCATATTTTAATGAGTGTAGATAAATATAATTTTTGTATTCATTGACATGATCTTAAACAAGAGCTGTCAGAGGACAGCGCGCTCGACTATTCGAGTGCTTGACAGTATAAGGTAAGCCATCATGGGGAAATTGTTCTTTTTTAATCAGAGGCGTCGGAGCTGGGGCGGCAGGGGCGGCAGCAGCCGCCCCAATATTTTCGGCAAAAATGAAATTTTGACCTTTTTTCATTTTTTTTTCATTTCAATACCCGTATATTTGAAAATATCTTTTCCACAAAGCAAGGTTATCACGCTTTCGCAGTTATGACAGGTGTATTGTTGATTGTCATCACCTGCCCGCGGTAATGTACGTGTCAATTATGTTGTTAATTGATCGGTCTTTTTTTATAACGATAATCCCTTTATTCTTGAGTAATTAAATCTGGGAATCTTTAATTGTCTGTATGATGTAAGCCTTTGCTCCTTTGAATTTATATAAAGGAAAGTATGACGTGAACCAAATGTGCTGATATCCAAAAGTCCTTACTTATCACACAATTAAAGATACCTCAAGATACCTGAATTAATTGTAATAACTCAAAGTCAATTGATAATTCTAAAAAACTTATTTAATGTTTTTTACCGCTTTTTGCATCATTTCAATATGTCTACTCCAAACCAACCAATGAATTTCAAATTTCCAAAACGGAATTACCAGAAAATAAAACATGCATGCCCCCCATATGGGCTGTCCATTGTACTGGCAGCCATTGTGTGAATACGACTTTTGTCACTGTGACCTTGATCTTTGACCTAGTGACCTGAAAATCAATAGGGGTCATCTGCAAGTCACGATCAATGTACCTATGAAGTGTCATGATCCTAGGCAAAAGCATTCTTGAGCTATCATCCGAAAATCATTTTACTATTTCAGGTCACCATGACCTTGACCTTTGACCTTGTGACCTCAAAATCAATAGGAGTCATCTGCAAGTCATTATCAATCTACCTACAGGGCTTTTTTTCCTTCTTTTGGACCCGCCGAAAAACTGCCCTTTCCCCTCGGATTTTTTTTTCCCCTCAGCGGGTAAATTTTCCCCCAGACTTCATTTTTTTCCCCTAAAAAAAAAAAAAAAAAAAATTTTTTTTTTTTTTGAACTCTAAATACATAAGTTAACCTGATCCAGTGTAGAAAATATAACATATTGCATAATTAAATTATCTGTTGCCTTGAATTTGTTTTAAAAACAGCAAAATAAGTTAAATTGATTATTTAAGACTTTCCTTATTTTCCCCAAAATCCGGCGTTTCGCGTGATTTTTTTCCCCAAAATCCGGCATTTCGCGCAATTTTTTTTCCCCTCAAAAAAGGCCAGGCCCTTTCCCCAAAGTCAGACAAAAACCACTGTACCTATGAAGTTTCATGATCCTAGGCGTATGCGTTCTCGAGTTATCATCTGAAAACCATTTTACTATTTCGGGTCACCGTGACCTTGACCTTTGACCTAGTGACCTCAAAATCAATAGGGGTCATCTGCGAGTTATGATCAATCTACCCATGAAGTTTCATGATCCTAGGCGTATGCATTCTTGAGTTATCATCCAGAAGCCATTTTACTATTTCGGGTCACCGTGACCTTGACCTTTGACCTAGTGACCTCAAAATCAATAGGGGTCATCTGCAAGACATGATCAATCTACCCATGAAGTTTCATGATCCTAAGCGTATGCGTTCTTGAGTTATCATTCAAAAACCATTTTACTATTTTGGGTCACCGTGACCTTGACCTTTGACCTAAAAATCAATAGGGGTCATCTGCGAGTCATGATCAATACACCTATGAAGTTTCATGATCCTAGGCCCAAGCGTTCTTGAGTTATTGTCTGACAACCACCTGGTGGACGGACCGACAGACCGACCGACAGACCAACCGACAGACCGACATGAGCAAAGCAATATACCCCCTCTTCTTCAAGGGGGGCATAAAAATCCAGAAGAACGTTTTTTTAACCCACATGATACCAATTGTTGTGTCGCCTGCTACAAAGTACAAACTGCGAAATATAGAGATCACTTTTCCATCGTCTGTCTGTCTGTTACAACGTTTGTCATTCAGAATATGCCTGCAATAGACGTGTATAAGGTCAGGTATCAGGCATAAAAACGCACCAGAATGCGCCATTGGACGTTAAATTTGAAAAAATTTCCGGACCCCCACCAACAGGAGGGGACTACCCCTCCCATACCCACCCCCTCCGCCGCCCCAATGTCAATTTGCTTCCGACGCCCCTGTTAATAAGGTCAAGGTAATATAGTCATATTCTAAGTGGAAGAGGACCATAATTGAAACATATTGATCACTTATGTTTTAAAGAAGTTGTACTTTATAGACGATTCCGAGTTCAGGTATATTTTCCACAATCTCTTGAACATATGTAAAGACATAAAACAAACTAATAAGATTTTATTTAAGTTTAATTCTTTTTTTTTAGGGGGGGGGTGGGGTGGAGAGGGGGGGTATAATGTGGGGGTGTGGTCATTTATTAGATGATCTTTCAAGAATTACAAAAAGGAAAAAAAAATCTTCTTTTTTGAGGGGGGGGGGGGGGTGAATTCTGGGGATGGGGGGTGTTGTTATGTCAAAGTATGAATTAAATCTGATCATAAATCAAGAAGTTATGGCAATTTAATTGAAATTTATTAATTTTACCTTGACAGTCAAAGGTCAAGTTCAAATTCAACTTGCCAGGTACAGTACCCTAATGACAGTAAGAAAGTACAAATGTATTTGAAGTTTGAAAGCAATAGCCTTGATACTTAAGAAGTAAAGTGGATCTAAACACAAAATTTAACAAAATATTCAAAGTTACTAAGACAAAAAAGGGCCATAATTCCGTTAAAATGCCAACCAGAGTTATGCAACTTGCCCTGTACAGTCCCCTTATGATAGTTAGTAAGTGTTGCAAGTATGAAAGCAATAGCTTTGATACTTTAGGAATAAAGTGAACTTAAATTCACAACTTAACCAAATTTTCAATTTTCTAAGTATAAAAAGGGAACATAATTCTTACAAAATGCTTGATACAGTTGTCTGCTCTTGTTTATAGATTGTGGTCATGTTGGTTAAAAAGTATGCAAAATATAAAAGCAATATGACAAGGTTCATAGAAAATATTTGAGGTGGTATGCAAACTTTAACATAGATTTATCAATAATATGCATATTCTAAGTGAAAAAAGGGCCATAATTATTACAAAACGCTTGTTACAGTTGTCTGCTCCTGTTTATAGATTGGGGTCATGTTGGTAAAGAAATATGCAAAATATGAAAGCAATATGTCAAGGGACATAGAAAATATTTGAGGTGGTACGCAAACTTTAACATAGATTTATCAATATTAAATGCATATTCTTAGTGATAAAAGGGCCATATTTTTTACAAAATGCATGATACAGTTGTCTGCTCTTGTTTATAGGTTGGGGTCATGTTGGTAAAGAAGTATGCATATAGTCGAGCTAAAAATGAAGTTAATTTACTTAAATATAACATGTTATTTAAGCATTTACTAAACAGTGAACACTGATCAGGACATCATTTGGACGAAAAGGTGTATGGCCTGGAACATACATGTATATGCTTGGGAGTATAATCTATATAAACATATAATACAAATCATCGAAACCAAAATTATACATATTTGCAATTATCATCAAAAGCATTAGTTCACAAAACTGGTCCAGACATTTAAACACAATAAAAACATAGTGGTTTTCACTGGTACATTATTTCTTTAATGTCAACTATTAACTAGAAATGGCGCAGCAGAGGCAGCTTATCCCCACGCCGCATGTTTGATCCATGGGCGCCCCAGGGTTGGTAACCCCAACCCCCAAAACTTTTGACCCAGGGGTCCGATCGAAATTCAAAATAGTGCACTGTCACACATATGCTCATAGCTACCATGTGTGTTTCAAGGTTCTAGTGCTAATAGTGTAGGAGGAGAAAGTGGCAAGGACGGACGGAGGGACGGACGGCGGAGATAACCACATAAGAGATTTTAAAATCTAAATGCAGACCCTAAGTTCAAGGTCAAGGTCACAGGGGTTAAACATTACACGTGCATACCAAATATGAAAGCAATATCTGAAGGGACACAGTAGTTATGAGCCTTTTTTCGAATCGCGCTCGCAGGAAAATCTCTGACCCGGACCAACCCCAATCCCCATAACTTTTGACCCAGGGTTCAGATCAAAATTCCGTCGCCATCACCGTCGCACATATGCTCATAGCTACCATGTGTGCTAGTTTAGGTTCTAGTGCTAATAGTGTAGGAGCAGATAGTGGCCAGGACGGACAGCAGAGATAACCACATAATCCCCACTTTTTCTCCGAAAAGTGTGGGGATAAAAAAAGGATGTCACTGTGTCAGTGTTTTTTTTCGTTCAAAATCGGGTCCGGTATTCGGTCTCATTTTCAATGGAAAAAAGTATATATTTTTCTTAAATGGGACCTACAAATGCCCAATTAGGGGTTTTTACAAAAAAAATAATATTTTTTTTTTAGATTTTAGGGCCCTCTATCCATTTTAGAGGAAGCAGGTCGCTACCCTCATGAGGGGGAATTTTCGCGGTGTTTCCCTTTTTGGGGGATTTTTTTACTTACTCTCTCATTATTACATTTGTAGATGTTTGCACAATATTCATTTCTTTTTTCATAATTAAGTATGTTTAACAAGATTAAATTGAAATAGAATTGAGATATAATAATCATGAGACACATCTTTAAAAAAAAAAAAAAATTTTTTTTAATTAGGGGGAATTTTTCTCCCAAAAAGGGGAAAAAAGTATACTTTTCAGGTGGGGGACTGCGGCCGAATTTCGGCCCCAGATTTGATAGATTGAGGGCCCTGGATATGACATTTTGTTCATCTCCCATTCAGCCATTTAAGTTCAAACTTAGTAAAAATTATACTGAAAACACTTGTATTCTCAATTTGAAGCATTTTTTTAGCAAAACAGCAACAGCAGTATAATTTCCCAATTTAAGTCAAAACAACGCAAATTTAACCAATTCAAAGGGACCCGGCCTCGTTCCCAAAATGGTGAAAAAACACACTGTGCGTTGCTTATTACCACCAGAGTCAAACTATTCTTTATTTCTTGATAAGAGAGAGATAAAATACTTTCCAGTTTTAAATTAGTGACTTTTGGTGATTGTCCAAGAATAAATGTAATTTGAAAAATAATAAAGTTGATATAGCAAATTGAAATTAATATTTATGTCATATAGAAAAATTGGAACTAATATATAACTGTATACCAAACAAAGTTATGTACAATTTAACAAATATAATACTAGTTCAATGTTTTTGGAAAAGATCATGTCACTTTTTTGTAGCATATTTTCAAATTAATGCCCTTTACAACCACACATGTTTCCTCAGTAAAAACCTCATTGGGAAAAGTACTATTAACCCTTTCCCACTCAGAAGAACAGTAAAAACAGCTACATGTATGTGCAAACAGCATAAAACTAGAACAGCCTGCGAGTAACTCGCAGTCTGTTTAGGTTTTATGCTGTTTGCTGCTCATCAGCATCTAATGGTTGGAAATGAAGCCTTTCAAACTTGAATATATTAAAACTCATTTGATTTTCTAAAGGACTTCAAATGCATCAAAGTGAGTTTCTAAGTGGAAAAGGGTTAAACTACTAAAAACTAAAATAATAAGATGTCTAGACTCTGCAGTGCTTTATCTTTAAAACTAAAAATTGTTTTTCTTTTTCTTTGACATTCTTTACAACTTTACAAGGCTAAAATAAACATACCAAGGCACTAAGCAAAGACATACCTTTCAACAGAATGATGTGGAGAGGACTGATGGCACACATTCTCAGCTACAGGTCCCATCAAGCTCAGTATTATACATGTATAGTGTAGAAATGGCACAAAATCAAGCTTCAAATATACTAAAACACTTAAAAACAATTATAAGGGATTGCAGTCACATAAAAATTACATCTACCAACATGAATCAAATATGAATAATAGGAGTTTTTAAAGAAAAAGTAGAAAAAAATATTGAAAATTAAAAAAAGTAGGACCAGTTGACAGCCTGTACAATGTACCCCGGGTACAGAAAATATGCTTTATTCCCGCCCAAAATTCTACGTTGTAAAACACCCTACTGACTTACTAAACAGAATTCTCTTTAAATAAAACATGCCTCAACATGCTTTTTTAAATACGAGTTTCGATAGCATAGATGCCATTTTACAGAAAATTGACATAAATGTGAACATAATTCATTTAAAAAATGAGCAGACAAGACCAATTTAGCATTAGTATCCCTGGGTACGTTTTATTATATTTTCCATACCCACTGTAAATTGTACTATACTTAGGAGTACCCAAGGTACTTTAAAACAGTACCAAGCTGACGATGACCAATTAAGCAATAGTTGTGTAATTATTAAACAGCAGGACCTAGAAATAACCTATGACTTAACCATGCAAGCATGTCTGGTTTAATATAAAGACAGCATAAAATAAATCAAACAATCTGGAGCGTAATTAGGGTTTCATTGAGCATATGCATGTCACTTTAATTCCCCAGACGACGGTATGCATTGACAAATATCAATGTAAACACAAACTGCTGCTTTACCAAACTTTAAATTTGGTTATATAAAATACGGGTTGATACAAGTTACATTTAATAACTAGTGCAATTGTTATGTTAGGGAAATCAGAATATTCAATAATAGGTTACCAAATATGCATATTAAAGGGACGTTTTTGAGCTTTGGTAAATAAATTGACAAAATTAAAAAATGTTTTTCAGATTCACACATTTTCTTTGAAGTTATGACTTTTGGGAGAAGACGATGATAATGAACATTAACAATGTTCTAAAATATCAATTTTTATACTTATAAATTATATAAGCCATCCTCCTAATGCCACAAAGTATAATGATATAAAAAACTGAGGAGCTGCGCCATGAGCGCATGATACGCCCGTCGTTCGCCAATGAAGTAGTAAGGTAATAAATAACCCTTTGAATCATTTTTTTACTTCAGTTTATTTGTATTTGAATACATGGTTTATTTTATAAGTACATGAGCATGGAGCGCCGTCTCCTTGACATTCATACCATATCTTTTTTTGAGTATATGTATGCATTTCTTTAGAGGATATGGAGTTGAAGTAAACCTGTTATAGATATTTTGACCAATAATAAAAGAGAAATGTAGATGGGTAAGTGGTAGTGTACAATCGGAATAGAAAAAAGCTCACCTTGTTCAATTTTTCAGGGATACTAAAAAAAAAAAAAAAAAAATCCATCGAAGGATATTTGAGCTACAGTAGGACATTCAATGAAATAACGAAATTTTGACGAACAAAGTCCCATAACTCTGGAACGACAATTCAGAATTCCGTCAAAAACGAAAGGGGATCAGGGTTTATCAATATTAAGATTGTGTTAAAATTTGAAGAAAATCTGTCAAAGGATATTTGACGTAGTGTACGACATTAACAGACGGACGGACGGACGGACGGCTACGGTAGGACATTCAATGAAATCACGAAATTTTGACGAACAAAGTCCCATAACTCTGGAACGACAATTCAGAATTCCGTCAAAAACGAAAGGGGATCAGGGTTTATCAATATTAAGATTGTGTTGAAATTTGAAAAAAATCCATCGAAGGATATTTGAGCTACAGTAGGACATTCAATGAAATCACGAAATTTTGACGAACAAAGTCCCATAACTCTGAAACGACAATTCAGAATTCCGTCAAAAACGAAAGGGGATCAGGGTTTATCAATATTAAGATTGTGTTAAAATTTGAAGAAAATCTGTCAAAGGATATTTGACGTAGCGTACGACATTAACAGACGGACGTCATAGACGGGCGTATAAAAACTCCAAATTATTAAATCATTTTGAATTATGTTAACGCTTTATAATTTTCAGGTTTTAAAATTGTCAAAAGGTGCATGTAATGGATATTTTAGAGCATGGTAAATGTTCAGTATAACTGTTTCTTCACATATATACGGGGCGGGGGGGGGTGGGTAACTTTTCAACTTTCAGGGTAGGGGTGTCCCGCTCAGACTTCCGAAATGTGACCCATTTTTATACCAGAACTCTGATAAAGAAGACCCATTTTGATACAAGATTTTTTTTAAAGCATACCCATTTGAATACGATAATATTGAGAAAGTGGACCCATTTCAATACAAGAATTTTGATAAACTGGACCCATTTCAATACTAGAATTTGATAAAGTGGACACAGTATAGTTTGTGCATCTTTCCCGCTACTGAAATTTACTGTTTGAAACCAATTTATATACAAGAATGACATACCATACCCATTTTGATACTGATACTTTCAAATCTATATGCATTTATAATTTTTATATACAAGCAAATTTCTGATTTCAATACCCATATCTATTCTTAGCTGCTCAAAACCATACCCATATCTATAATTTTAGTCGAAAAACACACCCCTTAAAATAAGCACACCCCTATATAGGAAGTTACCCCCCCCCCCCTCCGGGGCTACAACGAAAATTTGCGAATCTGAAACATTTTTTTTTATTTTGTCATTTTACCAAAACGTGAAAAGGCCCCTTTAAGTGCTAGACTTCTGCTCCAAAGGTCAGTCGGTAGTTCGATCCCAGTTGCAGGGTTGGCATATTGACATTCAATTGAGTATTGACCGGGCTGGCAGTCAATAACCGGTTTAAACCGGTCAATACTGGTCGATCGAAAATTATAGCATTTAAACATCACAAAGGAAGACTTTAAGCTATTCCAGATTAAATCAATCATTATTCTGTAATTGATAAACTTTTTGTTGAGTTATTTATTGTAAAAAAATCTTTAAAGCTGTACCAAATTACTTCTTTATTATTTATGGAAAATACATAAGGAATATCTTTATCTCAGACTCAGTGTATCATATCTGTTACTAAACTATTATTACTGTTCTACATGTAGTTACCATAGTACTTCACTGATCTATTGATATATCTATTTGATAAGCAGATGGACAAACAGAACTCTTTTTTTTCTAGGGTTATAAATCTGGCCCCTAAGCCTTAATTGGTAATAAAATGCATGCAGTGTTAGGTCTCTGATATTGACAGTCTGATATTGACAATGAAGCAAATCTGCCCTTACTAAGGGCCTTAGGCTATTTCAAATCACTCCAACAAAAGGAGATAACTGTTTAATTAGATCCCATTGGTATTAACCTTATACATATTATATAACGTAAGCAAATTAAAAAGGCTGATTAATTAGAGCGTCCACTTCGCCATTTTGGTCAAAGCATTCAACGGTCGCCTGTCACTTTTTCACAAACAAAGAAGAACTTCCTGTAAATTGGTAAATGAACTGTACTCTATTTTTAGAATATGGCAGTGTTCGTTTACATGCAGTATGTCAGATTTTATATTATTATGGCCAGTTTGCATTGTTTTATAATCGGGTTCTTCGTCTTCTCCCGATACAATACCCCTTCTAAATAAAACATTTTGGACCGGCGCCTAATGGTTTAAGGGTGAAAAACTGGTGTCCGGATGGATGTTAATTAAAAAATTATCCATTATTCTTATATTATCGGCCCTTATCATTACCTTAGATTACCTTAGATGAGTTCTTGAAGAAGGCCCTCAGCCTCTGACTCAAGCTCTTCATTTTCTTTATCTCTTCCGGTCGAGATTTTAGCTTCAAAGTTGTAAACAATTTCTTGGTTTTTCCAATATTTATCAAGTCTTGCCTCAAATGACTTTATAGATGTAGCTGTAATAACGCTGTTTGGTAATGAGTTCCAGGTGTCAACGACTCGGTGGCTGAATGAGAACTTTCTGGTGTCCAAACGAGGTCTTGTCTTATATAATTTCTTATTGTTTCCCCTAGTTACGCTTTCTTGATTCAGTTTTAACAATTCCTTTTCATCAAAATAATATTTTCCATTCAGTAGTTTATAAACTTCTATCATATCCCCTCTTACTCTTCTATAACTCAATGTTGGTATGTTCAATTTCTTTAATCGTTCTTCATATGATAGGTTGTTTAGTCCAGGAATCATTCTAGTAGCCCTAATCTGCATGTTTTCAACTGTAATAATGTCTTTTTTCTTGTAGGGGCACCAGATGGGATGGGCATATTCAACGTGAGGTCTGATCAGTGCAGTATATAACTTTTTGAATGTTGGAATGTCAAGGTATTCAAAGGATCTTCTCATTGCGCCTAATACTGAGTTTGCCTTATTTACTTTTTCAGTTAAATGTTGTCCAAATGTAAGCTTATCGTCTATGGTGACCCCTATATCTTTCTCTGCATGGCTTATTTCCATAGGTTTCAAGTCTGGTCTTAATTTGTATGTTCTTTCGCACAATTTCTTATTACTTATAGTCATTGTTTTACATTTGTCTGGATGGAATCGGAGCAGCCACTTGTCAGACCATTTACTCATGCTAAATATGTCTTGCTGGAGCATTTCTTTGTCTTTTTCCGAGGCAATTTCCCTGAATATTTTTGTGTCATCTGCATATAAATACAGCTGGCTATCATTTTCTATGTTTTCAGTGATGTCGTTAATGAAAATTACGAAGAGCATCGGTCCGAGCACTGAGCCCTGGGGTATTCCGCTCGTAACTGGTTGCCACTTTGACTCACTTCCATTAACTATGACTTTCTGTCTTCTGAATGAGAGAAAGTTTTCAATCCAGTTTATAAACTTATTTCCGAAGCGATATATTTTCAGTTTGTGCACGAGACGCCGGTGTGAAACTTTATCGAAGGCTTTCATGTAATCACAGTATGCCACGTCGATGGAGCCTCCTCGATCAAGTATCTCTGTCCATTTATCGAGCACAGCTAGTAACTGTAAAACTGTTGATCGACCAGATATGAAACCAAATTGATTTTCACTAAACAGGTTATGATTCTTCATATGTTTTACCATTTTCTCCCTTACTATCTTTTCGAGCAGTTTACACAGAATGCATGTAAAGCTGACTGGCCTATAGTTACCGGCATCTTTTTTGTCTCCCTTTTTATAAATAGCAGTAATGTGTGCAGTTTTCCATTCATCAGGCAGGGTACTTGTGTCTATGCTATTTTTAAAGATGATACAGATTGGTAATGATAATGTGCTACTAAGTTCTTTCAGTATTCTTGGGCTCAGCTGGTCAGGACCTGGGGATTTATTAATAACCAGTTCATCTAGTTTCTTTTGTACTAGTTCAACTGTGATGTCAATCTCATCTTCAATTGGACAATCTTTCAACTGAATATATGGTAGTTCATCATTGGGTTCTTGCGTGAATACTGACGAGAAGAATTCCCCGAGAACATTTGCCTTTTCGTAGTCTGTTTCAGTTAACGACTCCTTCTTGTCATCTTTGTATAAATCTGAGATTGTGGACTGAGTCTTTGATTTTGACTTAACGTAGGCCCAGAACCGTTTTGGATTATCATTAGCCGACAAAGCTATATCTTCTTCATACTTTTTTACTGATTGTCTTGTTAATTTTCTAACCTGATTTCTTACTCTCTTGTACTGTTCAAAAGCTCATAGTATCGTGACTTGAAAGAAAAAGCCCAATAACAGGGTGGAAAGTTATAATGTTTTTTTTTCAATTTTTGTACAGTGTAATATATTTTATTAGTTTATACCTCATGATAAAATATGACATTTCTGCAGTGAAATAACAGCAGTGAAAATAGCTCTACCGGTGAAAATAATACATTTTCGGAACTACTTTTTCGATTTTTAATATCAAGATTTTTATGATCACGAGTGAATTGAAATCGGCATTCAACCGAATTCAACACATTTTCTTTTTATTTCGTGCTTTTTTCATCGTTTATTTACATTGTAAAAGAGTTTAACTTGAGAATTTCGCTGGAATAGTGACGTCATTTCGTCGAAAAAATGACGTCATTTTGGGTATTGAAATGTATCGAGGCACGCCACAGGAGAAAGGGTAACTTTTCAGCGAAAGGGAAACAACTGTTAATTATTTTCTTGAAAAAGGGCATAAAAGAAACAGAAAATCTGTTCATGTCAGTGTAAGATCGTTTGCTATTTCACTCGTGATCATAGACAAACAATATTTTCACGAGTGGCGCAGCTAGCATATTTGCTATGATCAGTCATAAAATAACAAACCGAACAAATATCCTCTATTTGTTATCCATGACTATTACGACGATCATTTCATAATTTTCGGTGGAAAGTAGGTCATATTTATTCCAGAGTGATGCTATGATTTTTAACACACAATTATTTTGGTTTGTTTACGGATAAATAGTAGCTTTATCAAATGTTTTATATTCCGCTTAGTTTTGAATAAAATGTAAAAAATATTTTAAGAAAAACTGAGCAAGAGTTTCGTTTTTCCATTCATATACTATTTTAAGAACAAGAACATACGCATACTAACAATATAAAGAAGTGAAACTCCAGCTGCTGGAGCAGTATTGAATTTTCAGTAAAAACAATTAGTTGGCCCTTTATTTAAGGCAAGTGACCGATTGCCCAAACAGTACAAAACAGCACAATACAGCACAATACAAACCAACATAAACACAAAATATGAATAAAGCTGGGGTCGCCGCCTTGGAACGGTCAATGCAAAGCATTGGGGGTTTAAACCTGGTTATAGAGCGCTCAACCTCACACTTGGCCCAGCAATATTCATAATACATTTAAGTGTAAATCAAATTTAACGTCATTGCATTGTAACTCAAATTAAACAATAATAAAAGGGAACCATTCAATTACTATTTAATTACCCAATTGCATTGAAGATACAAGAGTAACAGAGTTACAACTTTTTGACGAACGTTCAAATAAAACTTTTAACAATTGTCAACTACATTCCTTCTTTATAGAAAAAGATTTGAGAATATAGCATCATGGAGTTAATATCTCAGATAATCATCGCGAAAATACAGGAAGAAGCAGCAATAATGGGTGTAAAAATGCCTTATTACATAGCTTGGTTGTTTATGTGACTGCTAAAAAAAAAATTAAATCAAACAAGAAACGCCTATCAGAGAGAAAATATAAAAAAATGGAACGTTATAAACCCAATGACCTTTGCATGTAGATTACAACTGGGAAAGTCGGTCGTATGACGTCACAAAAATCCATAATGACATAATGACGTGAACAAATTCCAGGGGCAGTACTAAATACAAATATTAATGGGGCTGTGCTACTAATAAAACAAGTTTAGGTGATTTAATATTAAGAAGCAAATGAATAAAAATGGTAATTCCATTAAAGCGACATTATTGGAATCAAACAGTATATAGGTGCTTTGACAACTGAAGACAGAAATGATTTGATGTACGATTTGAGTCCAAATGTAGTGTTCATGCAGATTTGTTCATACGACACAATGACACAATTTTATTCAATAGTGTAAAATGCCTATAATGTAGTTTTCATGCAGATTTGTTCATACGACACAATGACACAATTTTATTCAACAGTGAAAAATGCCTATAATATCACTAATGATTCCAAATTTTAAGGGAAGAAAGATATAGTGAATCGAAAACCATCAAACACGTGTTTTTAAGTACATAAGCATCGTATCCTTTTGATAAAAACAAGTTAATTAAATTGAAAAGTTTAATATGAACATTTGGTTTAACATATTTGAATTTGCGGACACGCTTCAAAACATTTCCGTAAAATGATGGATGGGAGATTCCATTATTTAAATGCCATTTTAAAGAAACATTATATTTTGAAATTAAATCACCATACTTAGAGTAAAATCTAGCAAATTTATTTCTTAGGTTATGATACAAAAAGCCTTGTTTTAGCAATTTTTTAGTTAATATTAGATTACGATCATTAAAATCTTTAATACACGAACATGCTCAGGCATAACGTACCAACTGCGAAATGTAAATACCATAGGAAGGTCCATTAGGGATGTTGCCATCTAGAAACGGAAAATTCACAATTTCAAAGTTAAAATCGTCCCGTTTGTCGTATAAACTAGTTTTGATCAAATAAGTATTAATAGTTAAATGTAAGTCTAAATACGCAGCGTCTGTATTGGATATACACGATCTATTTAAGACTAGTTCTTTAAATCTTAGCAAACAATCATAAGGGCCGATATCACGAGAACCATTGTACATCATACAGGTTACTACATGGAGCTTAATCTAGCCAGTATTTTGTAAAAACAATCCCAATTTAAACGCGGTTTTCGTTGTTATGTCCAAGAACACACATTGAACTATTGATTGACATATAACACATGCATTTTGTTTGTATGTGTTCACTTCCTAAAATTCGTATGTATTAATTAAGAGGGCCGATACTACGGGTAGACATGCTATTTACATTGTTTTTACAGGTGGATAAGGCGGACAATGACAGCCACAGGAGAAAGGGTTTTGAAAACTTCTACTTTGACTTCCTCATCTTTAATGGGAGGTGGTAAGTTCAATTGGATAATTGTTGTTGGGTAGAATTAATAACAGTATTTTGAGGATTGAATGTGTTAAAAGCAATGGTTAATGCTGAGTCTGGATTTGCGGTCCATAGGTACAAGAAGATTATGACTAGGAGTGATGGCAACTACATTACATGGTGGATAATTGTTCATAGCATGGTGAGCATGATGATAGGGATTGTTTAGTTGGTCACGCTAGCGAGCAACTAACGTAGAGCGAGTTTTTCAAGTCAGACTGCCGTTAACTGCGCTAGGCGGAGAGTCGTTGAATTGGACAATCGATATTGGCCAATGAAGGCGCACGCTTTGCATCAGCGACAGCACTAGTAGGCCTGCACTACCTGCAGTAAAATTATGCAGACGACGAATGGTCGGAGCGTCTGGTCTACTACGCTTGGAACGATAACCACCGCATCTGCCTGTTTATAGTTCACCTTATAGTTCACCCATGGTACACTGCAGACATCGAGTGTGTGTATGTAATCAATAGATTTTAACAGCTTGTAAGACGACATTTGCCAGTCTAGAGTTTAACAGCTTGTGTGACGACATTTTCCAGTCCAGTCATTGAAATATGTACATATTGGCTGCTTTCAAGGAAAACGGGGATTAATGCATGTCAAATAAGATTAGTCTGTGCACACTGATTAGCCTGTGCAATGCGCACAAGCACATCAAGGACGACACTTTCTAATTTTATGGTGTTTTTTTTGTTCAAAGAGAGTTTCTGGTACTTGGATGACAATTACACTGTAATGCATATGCATTACGCCCTGTTTTTCCAAAAATAAAGCTTAAATTATCTTTTTTATTAATGAAAAAAAAGACATTCTGACCTGTGCTTTAAGACACACTCTTCATAAATTTAAATGGGTTGTGTTCATTTCAAACTTACGATATAAAAAGATATAACATAATTTTGAAAACTGATTTGCGTCTAAGATAATTTGCGTCTAAGATTATACAATAGCGAACAACTTCAGTGCCTTCAGCGCTTTGGTTTCTGCGTGTTTCAAGTGTGAGTCAATTTAGGGTATCAAGCATATTCGTTACTGAGCGTGTGTACTGTTGGCTAGGAATCTGGATGCCTTTGTACGTTTTTACCAGTTGGTTTATTTCAGCTTTTGTATGTGGGTCCCAGACAGTAGAGAATTCTAATTTAGGCCTAACTAATGCTTTTTAAGCATGATCTTTTACTTTTGATGCGTTGATTTTTATGTTGTTGCGAAGAAATCTTAGTACCTTGTTTGCATTACTTGTGATTGAGTAAACATGTTTATCCCATTTGAGGTTACATCGCGGTGTAAGACCTAGGTATTTGGCGTGATTTACTATTTCAAGGGTGTGGTCATGTAGTTTGTAGGAGAAAATGATGAGTATGTTGCATTTTCGGGGTGAAATTGCATTAAGCAGCCTGGCTACAATCGACCATGGGCGCTGGTGAGGTTGTTGATATTTTTGTAGATGATGTTATCATATACAAAAGTATTAGAGTGCTATGTTTGATATATATTCAGCATTTATGTACATCAGAAATAAGATGGACTCTTGGGGGAACTCCGAAGGTTACAGGTACATTGTCTGACATGGTTTTGAACTTCAGGACAAAAGTCTGTGTTCTATGTGTAAGGAAGTCAGATGTCCAGAAGAAAGCATTTGAATTAATTCCATAGTAATTAAGTTTGTATCGAATGCTTAAGCAAAAATCCGTAATGATGATGTCAGTTTTTATACCTTGATTATTTGATTGGGTTAGGTTTTGGGGGAATGATATCAGTTGTGTTTCGCAAGAACGGGAAGGCCTAAACCCGTATTGGAGGTCATATAAAATGTTATTTTTATCAATGTGAGACATGGCATGTTCAATTATTTTTACAGCAAATGCAGTTGAGTGATATTGGCCTGTAATTTATAGCACTATGTGTGTCTTACTGTTTTATAGACAGGGCATGCACTTGAAATCAGTTTTTTTTTGCAGTTTCAATACTTGCAAAAATAAAGTTCTTTACGGTGTGATTACATTCTGTCCAGCCCTTGTGTAAACCCCTGAAAACCCCGTTGATTCTGCACCCTGTTAACTATGTTCTAGAACATAGCCGGGCATATGCAGTTTCCCCGTTTGTAAGACTTACCGTAGAGTAAAACGCAGAAGATCTACAAGATAATGCTGAAGAGTGGTGGATAATTGCGATGCCATCTCATTCATCCTCATAACCACACATGTCTCATGCGTGTGTATGAATTTTAAAACTTTTGAGGTCTTCCCGCGCCCGAGGCTGCATTTGGAATGCATCCGGATTGTGTCCCAGCATTCCTTCCTAATTAATGTTCTAGACGCACGCTCATAGAGACGAGTTTTTTTTCTTTTACCGGTAGTTGTAATTTCCAGCCAGTTGTTATTGAAAACTTATTTATTTTCGTGTGGTCTTGTGTTGTTGGTGGTGGGGGCGGGGGGGGGGCAGCAGGAACACCTTAAGGAAACCACACCTGTCCTGTTATGCGACCACCAACCAAACTAACTTGCCTCCAGGAACGGGAATTAAACCCATGTTGCCTATGTGAGAAGCGAGTATACCAAACACGGTGCTAACCGGACAGCCTGTCACGGGCGACTTAGAACAGGCCGTAATAAATGTCATTATCGCCGTCCTGGGCAGTCACTTCAACGTTCAATGCTGCTTCTATCCCTTCTCGAAAAGTACCCAGCGGATGATTCAGGAACTCTGTCTAACAAAGGTCTACAAGAACTTACTACACCAGAGGTCGCAGAAGGCATGGGACATATCCGACCGAGAGTACAGACTGGCAACGATCTAGATCTCGAGGCGCTCTAAGATCTTGTTGATTACTTCGACGCAACATACGTGTCAGGCGCGCCCAGTGACCAGATTCAGCAAATGCATGTTTGTCACACTCCATCGCTGTTTTTCCCCGACAGTCTGGATCGTACACGATGCGATGATGGCAGACAATGACCGTTCAAACAATCTGTGGAACTTTGGATTCGCCGTTTTTTTAGGCCGCAACAACCCGTCGCGATGAAAGCTTGGTAAGGCGCTATCTAGAGCACACTAAGCATTGGCGAGTACAGCCATCATTCAGGAAGCCAGGAGACAGCCTCCGGTAAATCGAGTCAATGGTCAGGCACAATAGCTGCAGTTGAGACTTCTGTCGCTCACTGCTGTTCGTCGAAACGCTGTTATCATTCTGAGGCATAATTCGCGTTTAAAAGTTGACACGCTTATATACTCTTATCTCTTCATGATGGATACACACAAAGTATAAGATTGAAATAAATTGTGAAGATGATAATTTACTGGAGGGTGGGGGTTATGTCCGAGAAAGGGTAAGGACAATGTACCATGGGGCAATAATGTCCAGAGAGGAGAGTATAGCAGCAGCAATAACCTCCCGGGTTGAGGTTGCCCGGGGATATCTCAATGGAGAGCATAATTTCCTTACACTGATCAAAGGGTCGTAGAAAATGTACACTCTAAAGTTTAAGTTGCAACATTAAGAAATGTTAAAAATTAAAAACAGGCAATAGTGACCATATTTATGGGCAAAAACTCATCACACCAGTTACCTCCTGTAAACATGACATCACTTACTTATAAGTGCTTTGGTGGTTGAACTGTCGTGTGGTGCTTCGTTTTCTTTGAAAATCGAATGCGTCTACATTTCAGGTCAAGGTCGGTAAGGCGGTTTCTGCGTCGCGGCTTGGACTAAAAATAGAACATAAACAAAAGAACATGAGCTCAGAGGTACACATTTAATTTATGGAATGTTCACCACATAAACTACTGATGGCATGTAGCATTCGCATGCGTTAGTACTAGTCCATATAAACGGACTCCCAGAGCCTTTGATAATTTTTGCTATGGCGGCTCTCAGAAAACCATTGGGTTATAAAACCGAGAGTTGAATTATTGCAAGTACAATACACGAAAGCTTTTCACCTTTTGTATTATGCTTACAGGGGGTACAAATGCAGCAAAAAGTTGACCGGAATTGATTGAATGTGTTATGTTTTGAAATGTGCATATGGATATAGAAGGCTTTATTATTTTCAAATAAACTTTTTGCTGATTGAAAACAAATGCCATGACAATTTTTTTGAAATAATTTTGTAAGTTGAATGATTTTTAATAATTTTCCGAAGGGTGAACGTTAATTGGCTATTTTTGACAAAAAAACTGCATATGCCGTCTGGCCTAACCTGTTACCCTTTATTTTTACATCCTCTCACATTGACACCAAATCCCAAAACAAATTATTGTGGTCAAAATAACGTTTTTTGCCGGGTTATTATAAACTGGTTTACTGACTGTAAATAGATTTTGTGCCAGCGCCTTTTGATTAAGGGGGGAAACCGTTAAAGGGTGCTGATCAGTTGGGTTTTAATTATCCCCCGCCATAGGCGGAGGGATATTGTTTTGGCGTTGTCCGTCTGTCAGTCAATCTTTCTGTCAGTCTTTCCGTCTGTCTGTCAGGCACTTTTGTGTCCGGAGCCATATCTTGGAAGTGCTTAGGATTTCATTGAAACTTGTTATGAATATATATATGGATGATGCACGCCATTGAACTGGTTTGTACACCATCTGTTAATTACAGAGTTATGGCCCTTTATATCTTGAAAAATGCTTTTTGTGTGTGTCTGGAGCCATATCTTGGAAGTGCCTTGGCGGATTTCATTGAAACTTGGTTTGAGTGTCCAGAAGCATATTGGCGGGGATATCAATTCAACGAATTTGCTTGTTTAAATTTATTTACATTGTAAGTGTCACTTAGGTGGATAAGGGGGACAATGTTAAACTAAACGAATACAAATACTGTACTCATGAACTTGGGAATTTGTGTCTCAGTTTACTTGTTTTAGAGCCATGAATGGTCTTAGAGCCATGAATGGTCTTAGAGCCATGAATGGTCTTAGAGCCATGAATGGTCTTAGAGCCATGAATGGTCTTAGGGCCATGAATGGTCTTAGAGCCATGAATGGTCTTAGAGCCATGAATGGTCTTAGAGTCATGAATGGTCTTAGAGCCATGAATGGTCTAAGAGCCATGAATGGTCTTAGAGCCATGAATGGTCTACTACACATTCCTGCCTTTTCGTTTCTAGAAGGCATGTTCTTCATAGTTCATAGTTCTTCATTTTTTCATAGTCAGTATACATCTTTATACCCTCTATTTATAATTTTATCCAACACTTATTTTTTTCCTTCTCACTTCATATATTTTTTATGTCAGGGACTACATATTATTTAGAATATTTACAACTTTATGCTTATGCACTGTTATTTAACTACAACTCTTCTAATTAATATACATGCAATATCCTTCTAATGCAAGGGACATTATACTTCTTATATCTAATGTACCAGTACTAGTAACTTCCCCTTATCATATGTCATCTTAACTTTTAAATTTGTATTAACTGTGATAATACAGAGATGTAGTTATCTACGTCTCTGGATAATATTATGTCTTAAATATGTCATTGTATTACTATGTCTTGCCATGCATGTCTTTGTTTTATGATTACCATGTTCTTTCATCTTACAGCTGCTTTTATTTTGTTATGTATACCATGTACTTTTGTTTGTCAGGAAAAAGCTATTAGCTTATGTTTGTGTTTATTATGTCCGACGTTAAATAAATTTTCTTGTATTTTTTACTTGGAATAGGGAAAAAGGAACTATTGCTAAGATTGATTAAAAACTTTAAAAGAATTATTGAGAAAACTTTCATACATCAGAAAATAATAAACATATAAATATCAGTTAAATGGATAGTACCACTTGAAAATCTTTATTTCGTTACTAAACAAGTTGGTTTCTAAACAGGGGATTGTTAAACTATAAATTGGGATTACTGGATTGGATTTAAAAAAAATTGAGCATATGTCTAAAAAATGGCTATAAAATAAGCCAAAAAGCAATAGAATGATTATTAAAGATGCTTTATCTACCGTATGTATCTTTTCAGAACTTGGTTTGTGATCTCTCGTTTCCAAAAATAATTTTGCATGGTTTCTGATTCTACATAATGAATAAATCCCTATTTGCCATGAATGGTCTTAGAGCCATGAATGGTCTCAAAAGTTAAAGCTTCTTATTTTTCTTTTAATTCATAAGTATATGAAAATCATTTGTAAATTAATATTTAAAAATAAACTGACCTTATCATCATAATTTCATATTTAGGCTCCTGCAATTCCAGATTGCCAGATGTGCACATCCAGTTTAAATTTACTAGACCTTCGTATGGAAATAAGGTCCAAAGCTGAAAGAAAATCATGGACAGGCAGGTAATTTAGAGTGATTTGTTTACCATAACAAATATTCCAGGTCTTAAAGAAGGCAAATATTATTAACATACCACATAAAAAGAGTGTCAGTTCATGAATTTCACAATATTTGCCAATTAACTAACCTACTTATCAAGTCCTGTTTTGATTTTAGCTTATCCTTTTTAGCTCACCTGAGCACAATGTGCTCATGGTGAGCTTTTATGATCGCCTTTTGTCCGTCGTCCGTTGTGCGGCGTCAACATTTGCCTTGTTAACACTCTAAAGGCCACATTTATTGTCCAATCTTCATGAAACTTTGTCAGCAGATTGGTCTCAATAATATCTTGGATGAGTTGGAAAATGGTTACGTTTGCTTGAAAAACATGGCTGCCAAGGGGCGGGGCATTTTTCCTTATATGGGTATATACATGTATGGCTACAGTCAAATCTTGTTAACACTCTAGAAGCCACATTTATTGCCCGATCTTCATGTAACCTGCCTTGGTCAGAAAATTCATCCCAATAATATGTTGGGCGAGTTCAATAATGATGCCAGTTGGTTGAAAAACATGGCCGCCAGGGGGCGGGGCATTTTTCCTAATATGGCTATAGTAAAACCTTGTTAACACTCTAGAGGCCACATTTTTTTTCCGATCTTCATGAAACTTGGTCATAAGATTTGTCCCAATGATATCTTGGATGAGTTCCAAAATGGTTTCATTTGCTTGAAAAACATGGCCACCAGGGGGCGGGGCATTTTTCCTCATATGGCTATATATGGCTTTAGTAAAACCTTGTTAACACTCTAGAGGCCACATTTATTGTCCAATCTTAATCAAACTCAGAAAATTTATCCCAATCATATTTTGGACGAGTTCGAAAATGGTTGAGTTTGCTTAAAAAACATGGCTGCCAAGGGGTAGGGCATTTTTCCTTATATGGCTATTATAGTAAAATCTTGTTAACACTATAGGGGCCACATTTATTATTCGATCTTCATTATACTTGGTCAGAAGATTCATCCCAACAATATCTTGGACGAGTTCAAAAATGATGCCGGTTGGTTGAAAAACATGGCCGCCAGGGGGCGGGGCATTTTTACTTATATGGCTTTAGTAGAACCTTGTTAACACTCTAGAGGCCACATTTATTTTCAGATCTTCATTAAACTTGGTCATAAGATTTGTCCCAATGATATCTTGTATAAGTTCCAAAATGGTTTTGGTTGCTTTAAAAACATGGCCGCCAGGGGGCGGGGCATTTTTCCTTTTATGGCTATAGTAAAACACTGTTAACACTCTAGAGGCCACATTTATTTTCCGATCTTCATAAAACTTGGTCAGAAGATTTGTCCCAATGATATCTTGGATGAGTTCAAAAATGGTAACCTTTGCTTGAAAAACATGGCTGCCAAGGGGCGGGGCATTTTTCCTTATATGGCTAAAATTAAATATTGTTAACACTCTAGAGGCCACATTTATTGTCCTATCTTCATAAAACTTGGTCAGAAGATTCATCCCAATAATATCTTGGACAACTTCGAAAATGATGCCGGTTGGTAGAAAAACATGGCTGCCAGAGGGCGGGGCATTTTTCCTTTTATCGCTATAGTAAAACCTTGTTAACACTCTAGAGGCCACATTTATTTTCCGATCTTCATGAAACTTGGTCAGAAGATTTGTCCTAATGATATCTTGGATGAGTAAAAAAAAGGAAGCGTTTGCTTGAAAAAACATGGCTGCCAAAGGGCGGGGCATTTTTCCTTATATGGCTTTATATGGCTATTGTAAAATCTTGTTAACACTCTAGAGGACACATTTATAGTCCGATCTACATGAAACTCGGTCAAAAGATCCATCCCAATTATATCTTGGAGGAGTTAAAAAATGATGCTGGTTGGTTGAAAAAAATGGCCACCACGGGGGCGGGGCATTTTTCCTTATATGGCTATAGTAAGACCTTGTTAACACTCTAGAGGTCACATTTATTTGCCGATCATCATGAAACTTGGTCAGAAGATTTGTCCCAATGATATCTTGGATGAGTTCGAAAATGGTTTTGGTTGCTTAAAAAACATGGCCACCAGGGGCGGGGCATTTTTCCTTATATGGCTATATATGGCTAAAGTAAAACCTTGTTAACACTCTAGTGGCCACATTTATTTTCCGATCTTCATGAAACTTGTCAGAAGATTTGTCCCAATAATATCTTGTTATCTCAGGTGAGCGACTTTGGACCTTTCAGGCCCTCTTGTTATATATCAGTTTACTTAAATACATGTACATGTACGTTGGAACCTCTCTAAACTGGATGCATCCAGGACTGTAATTTCGTTACATGTATCCTTTGTGATTAAACACCTCAAAAGCAACATATCTAAGAATTAACAACAGTACAGTGCTGTTAAAAAATAGTGCTCATTTGTATAGCAGTACTTAAAGAACATTTTCAGTCATATATGTTTAACAACTACACACATTTTCTGCGCCATACAAAATTGCTCGGGGACACTTCTATTAGGCTATACATGAATATTTTAATTAACATCAACCAAATTAGACATTCATTTTATGCGATCATTTATTTAATACATTTCAAAAAGCAAATAAGTATAGAAGGGAATGTCTGCCAGTCCATTCATATTGCTAAATGACAATTACATAATGCTTAATGACAATTTATATTGCTTATGACAACTGAATCTTAACAAATTTCAATTGCATTTTGGTATATGACAAATGCTTTTAACATTCTACTATTTGTTGCCAACATACTTCAACTTCCGTACCCCTTTGTGCTTCTTTGCATCACTTGGTTGCATGTACAAGAAACATCAGTGCATCTGTCGTTTCTTTATGATTGTAAATCAAATATTACCTTGCATGTTAATGAAAATGCATCTTTAAGTAAATCAACAATACGCAAGGGTTGAGCACTTGGCACGTTGAAAAGGCATGATGCAACTTGAAGTTAATCAAATGCGACATGACCATTTTTAATGTCCGATTCATTTAATGCTGGGAACCAGAAAAATGAGGATTACCAAACTCCAATATATGACTTGACAATTAAAACACTGACTGTTTTTGTCAAAACTCTGCGAGTCAGTAAAACGCCAGAAGCATGTCAGTTATATGTTAGTACTTTCGTCCATCGGCCTTAACTTGTCAGTCACAAAGCACATTACTTATAAATACAGATGTGCGAATTAGAATGGCCAATTGATATTTAGTTGACTTTAAGCAGTTAAATGATTTCTAAGAAAGTAAGATGTATTTAGAAATGAAAATAAAGTCATGACTTAACATGACAGTGTTTGCACTAATTGAAGAGACTAACTGGAAAACAACCTTCAATCACCACAGGTCAAGCTAACGCTTGAATATCAAGCGGACGGGCTGTGACAATGAATCATGCAATGGACCAACACACACACACATTTGGAAAGATAAACGCAAGTGTTGCAGAAAAAAGTCACCAGAGAACTCTTTTTATGCCCCCCTTCGAAGAAGATGGGGTATATTGTTTTGCACATGTCGGTCGGTCGGTCAGTCCGTCCACCAGATGGTTTCTGGATGATAACTCAAGAATGATTAGGCCTAGGATCATGAAACTTCATAGGTAAATTGATCATGACGGGCAGATGACCCCGATTGATTTTCAGGTCACTAGGTCAAAGGTCAAGGTCACAGTGACTCGAAATAGTAAAATGGTTTCCGGATAATAAGTCAAGAATGCTTATGCCTAGGATCATGAAACTTCATAGGAACATTGATCATGACTGGCAGATGACCCCGATTGATTTTCAGGTCACTAGGTCAAAGGTCAAGGTCACAGTGACTCGAAACAGTAAAATGGTTTCCGGATGATAACTCAAGAATGCTTACACCTAGGATCATGAAACTTCATAGGTACATTGATCATGACTGGCAGATGACCCCTATTGATTTTCAGGTCACTAGGTCAAAGGTCAAGGTCACAGTGACTCGAAATAGTATAATGGTTTCCGGATGATAACTCAAGAATGCTTAGGCCTAGGATCATGAAACTTCATAGGTACATTGATCATGACTGGCAGATGACCCCTATTAATTTTCAGGTCACTAGGTCAAAGGTCAAGGACTCGTTCATTCATGGTATGTGTGTGTCCAAAACCTTTAACCTTGGTTAATGTTTTATAACTTTTGCAATATTGAAGATAGCAACTTCCTATTTGGCATGCATGTGTATCTCACTGAGCTGCACATTTTCAGTGGTGAAAAGTCAAGGTCAAGGTTCAGGTCACTAGGTCAAAGGTCAAGGTCACAGTGACAAAAAACGTATTCACACAATGGCTTCCACTACAACTGACAACCCATATGGGGGGCATGCATGTTTTACAAACAGCCCTTGTTGATTCCAACATTGATATGAACATTGTTATGCTCCTCATTTTTTTTTTTCATTGAAACATTTATAATTCACAGTGGTTTGTACTCACAATTTTCTCCTCAGAGACCTGGGTTCAATGCCCATTTACTGAGCATGTGAGTTGGGTTGGTGGGGTTTCTTCCGTGTTCTCTTGCTCCCCACACACACACAGCACATGACTACATCAAAACAGAAAATATTATAGTAAAAATGTATAGCTAAAAATAGGAGCTATAATTCATATGCGTCCAAACTTATGTGAGTGGAGTTAGTTAAAAAGGTTGTGCTAAGACACAATCCGGATCATCACATAATGCAGCCTCAGGCGCTGAAGTACCTCTGTCCTCATAAACTAGGAAATGCACACAAGTGCGTTTGCTTTTTAATCTGGTGCTTTTCTCACCAACAAATCTCGGAATGCAATGAATTTTCATGATGAACACAAGGTCCAAATGTTTAGCAAGATGCAAATAAATCAATCATTATATTTATTCTACACAAATACATCTCTTTATAGAGGGTTATATCAGCAAAACTAGCTTGGACACAAATATTACTGTTTCGACAAAGGAGTCCACACCCAGGAAATTATTGTACTCTTACCACAGTTGTCTCCCTCTATAATAATTTGCGCGAGGAAGCAAAATTCTTATTGGTTTCCAGTAATATAATAAAGTGGTCTGTGCATAGAAAGATTAATAAAGAAACAAGAAGATATCCACAATGACATGAGCAATTTAACAGAAATGATGCATTTGTCATTTACTCGCAAGAATATAGGATTAACATACATCGAGCAAACATCAAAACAAACTATGCAAGCAATATTGATTGAAGAAGCAGTTACTTTAAAACAAATGCAACACATCAAAATTCAATTGTAATTTAGCAGCATGCATGTTCTGGGGGATATTCCCTTCCATAAATAAGACCTGTGCTTTTTGAAATCATTAACATGTATTCTTATTTTTATATGATATTAAGCTCAATGACAAGAATTCAATTGTTAACTTGTCACATTCTTTTTCATAACACATATAAGGATTTTTTTTTTAAATTCCTTTACCTTATCACTTGGACCTTAGAATGATATAAGGAATATTGTGTATTTTTTTAACTTTTTATTGACTGATCTACTATTAAGCATATAGGTCATTAACAAAACAGGTAACATTAGAATTAATTGTCTGCAATTATTTCAATGTTAATACAATTAAGTTTGTGTTCACATGTATATTGTATTAATGCTTTTTCCAATCTGTGTTTTAGGACTATATTATTTTTTTAATCACATATCAAACAGTCTGACAGTTCATGCAAGTTATAATTTCTTGATTTACTTTATCAACTTGTTGTTCATGACTTTGTTGTAAAATTTTAATACTTCAAGATGGAAAAATTAACATATTACTATTACAGACCCGCAGATGCAACCACCATACAAGAGCGAGTCACAGTGTCAAAGCTCTCCACTTAACATGCCCTGCTGTGATAACTGTATTAATCGGCTAATATGTGTATTTCATTGAGAGGTTGTGCAGGAGGCGTGACTTAGTCATGTTCAAGGCTCAAGGTTAAAGTCACCATTAAAGGTCAACAGTTGGGGCCTTTATTTTCTAGTCTGATTATTTACCTTGTGAAGAATTTCTTTAAACATGTGTCAAATGTTATGGTTAATGAGATGATTTACACCGCCTGTTAAACAGCAAAAGCTTGAGTTCTATTTTCTATAACTTTTGAAGGATTTGTATTACCGCAATGTTAATGTCATTAAGGCTATAAGCAAAAAAGTGAAGATCAAGGGCACACTTGATTCACTTAATGTCAAATTGTTTAGTTTTAACGTTATTTTGCTTCGTGTCTCTTATACCCATTTTCATAAAACATTATGTTATTTAAAAGTTGTCCAGGAGTAATTATTCTATGATGCTGGCTCAATGTCAAGCTCACCACTTCACAGCCAAAAGAATCTCAGTGGGAGATATTTCTGTTTCTTTGACTGCCTTATTTCTTCTACGATTAACTTGGTCGATTAACTTGGTCGCCATGTCTGTTGACAGAAAGTTGGGTACAAAATTTTATTAGTTATTTCATTATAGTCTGTGTATTAATGCATTTATTGCAACTGAATGCTATGCATACTGTCACTTGTGAACAATGTATCAATAGCTGATTCTCAAACTCTCTGCATCAGCTAGACATTTGTGTAGCAGACACAGCCTTTTACAAACCATAACCATAATCTTGGAAGATTAATAAGTTGTCTACATTAAGTGTATCTGTATTGCATGAATTGTATGCAAATTGATCTTTATTTGAATATGTTGTTATGAGATACACATTGTCTGCTATCATAATAACTGAGTGTGTCCCTTATATTTGCAGAATTGCAGAGTGATAAGATTAATTAGTACATATCCAAGATTACATTTAGATACAATACTACATATTTTCATTTGCAGGTGTAGACCAAATCCAAGGTCATGCTGCTCAAATCTACTTTGGGATGGGTATTAGAAGAAAAAGCATTCTGAAGATGAGCTTTCATATTGTGACATACAGCTGCATCTCTTGACTAGCGATCAGGAAAATAGCAAACTATGTACTTAATCTGTATATATGCACACACGGTCACTCGACTCTGGTCTACATGTTCACGTATTTAACAAACTCACTGAACAAATGAACATTTTACATTTTTTCAACCTTTTATGTACGATAGCTGCTTGCACCGAATTAAATCTGCATGCTCAATTCCTTTCTTTCATACCAAGCATTTTGGAACTTTTACTTTGTAAAATGCCTTTGAAATCCGTAAGTAAATTACCCTCAACACAAATAAGCATCATTAACCTTCATTATATATTTTACCCAAATGTATTATGTTGTAACATATATTTTACGGAATTTTATTTTTAACAAAATTTTAGTGCTAATTTATTACATCTGTTTATAGTATTGCATGTGGTGGTTTTGCTGCTGTCTATGTGTCAAACGTGTTTTATGAAATTGGAGTCAGTCTAAAATTCTTGATTAACATGAGGTTGATAATAAGACAAATGCCTTTTATAGTCATAAATTGGATAAAATAACCAGACCTTTTTGAAATATGTTTAAACCAATTAATGTATTGCACGTCACTTTGTGTCTGCAATGAAGTTTAAGGTAAATTTGATTTTTCAGAATGTACATTTATCAATAAACTGTTCGAATAAAGCACATTTCACATTATTTGTGTTGTGAATATGTCCGACCCATATGATCAAGTCACTTAAATAAAAAAAACACATTGAAACAACAATGGCATTGTTTCAAAAATTGAAATCCAATGTTTTTGGTTAATGTATCATAGGTGCATAGTATCTGTTTGATAAATTATCAATTGAAACCCTTCAATACTTATCAAGAACTGAACTACGTATTAATTTCGAAAAAAAAATGAAGAAAGATTTAGACAATTTGCACTTCCTCTGTTAAATCATGTCACTTCAAAATAACATCATTAGGCTGTGTAGGTAGGACTTTTTTTTACACTTTAATAAATCACATATTGTTCATCGAGGTTTGTTAAGATAACCTTATGTCACATGAATCAATAAAATGTACTTTGCAGACAGTGGAAAATTTTAACCCAATTTTCTTTCAGATTAAAAAAAATATTTATCAAAGCATTTCATCCAACTCAGGAACAAGGAAAATACACTTGTTTGTTTTGGCACGAAAAACATGCGGAAGTAAATATATAAATGCAATACATCCATTTGCAAGTGTAGCAAGATCAAACCACACCCGCACCTGGTATGGAGATGTCACTGCCTTTTGGACGAATTGCTAAATGCAATGTCGAAGGAACGTTTGTCAAATAGTGTTGATAAACTGAACAATTTTTAAAAATCAGAATTGTAAATGTGTTGTGTGATGTGTCAAGGTGTGAGTGAGTGCAAAAAAAATAAATTATGAAATAAAGCGGACACAGTGAAACGTCCTTGGACCGAAATAACTTGTTTATACTTTTCCAATTATTTGTTGCAATGACGTCAGCGTCAAATCTCGTAACAAAAAAAACGTTATGTTAGTGTTAGAGTAAATTGCATTTATACCAAAGTATGCAATTGATCACACTTGTTACGAGGGTTTATGAAATCGACGAAAAGTAAAACATGTGATTTACCCTTTTCGTAAATATATAACCGCGATCATTGCAAATGCCATAACATAAGTGTGTGTGCGTGTGTGTGTGCGTGCGTGCGTGTGTATTGCAAGATTTTTTATGAAATTCACTATCAACAATTCTAAAAGCACCGCGAACTACATTACCACGATCACCATCAGTAAAACGAAGTGATATACACCTAAACGACTTTTCATCTCACAGATCTTATATTGATATTTATGTGCACATCGAAAACAATTACTTTTCTAAATGTTTTTGCCCAAAAACCCGCTCGCAGCTGCGATGCGACAACCGGTTAGATGATACGATGCACAATACAGGAACACAATTTTAAAGTATTCGGTATCAGGAGGCAGGATCAATGGGGTTTACACACGGGCTGGACAGAATGTAAACACACCGATAAGAACTTTATTATTTTTTTTACTAACATCTCAAGTTATTGAAATACATTTGCAAACATCTAAAGTAAATAAATGACAGTTGTTCTTGCAGTATGTGCCGATATCTTAAGATTTAAGGATAAGTCCTAGAAATCGTCTGAAATCGGTGCCAAAAGTACACATTGCGTGCAGAATAACCGTGTACATGATAGTTGTACACATCGAATTTTTGGCCAAGATCACAGGCCACTTACCTAAAGTATTTCTGGTGTATTTCACACTACAAAAAGGAGCATAAAAATCTGTCTTTTGTGCACTTGTTCAAATTCTTAAGTAAATTGTTTTTAAAAAGTTATTAGGTATTGGATTGCACATACCAAATGTCAAATCTCTAGGTCTTGCAGTTCTATAAGATACTTTTAAAAGTTTCATTAAAAAATATTTTAAAAGCTGGTGAACTACTTATATGGCGGACCTCAATAATTTGAACAACTTTGTAACATGGTCACTGAAAAAACATTTCCGTGAAGTTTCATGAAAATCGGCCGACCTGTTCAGGGGGAGAAATCATTTAATGATACCTTTCGCTCGACGGGCGAAGAACAACGAAACAATCCTCAAAACTCACCATGTGTAAGTGTATTGAATGGATTTCTATATAATATTCTAATGAACTTGTCTTTTTAATTCAAACACATTTGATATTTACAAAACAAATTAGCATGCACATTTAAGTACTCACAAATTGTCAACATATACCAGAAAAACAACTTTATTACGATACATAACTTCAAACAAATTCTTACACTAACTAGTTACAAAGGAGTAATCAATCATAACTAATGTTTTTTAAATACACAATTATGCACATTTAGTTGAAAGTTTTCTTCTCTAAATATAGATATACAATCACCACTTTACGAAATTCCAATCAAATATGTCATATTTTGTAATGACATGGCTTTATTTATACATATTTACATTGATAGTTATTCAAATACAAGGAATGTGTCGCATTCCAGACCATGGATCGTATCACCCGTGTATTTACTTATATCATCTTGACCTAAATTACAATTGTATAATTCAAGTTTATATTTGAATTTACATGCCGTAGATACGTTGAAGTTTCCTCAAACTGACAATAAAATGAATGTTTTGTTTAATTTATGTTTCCTTGTTTCCGTACAGAACAACACAAATCATGCGAATGATGTTTGTAAGGAATCCTATTGCTATTGTTAATATTTAATTATACATTCCAATAAATCTACACTTGAATTAAGCAATTATTTGGACCATTCGCACAGCTTATTGGTGGGGAAAATAATATGTATCCAGAGGTTTTCACACACATCGCAGCCCCTTGACCTAAAGTTTCGAAATTTGCAGCAGGTCATAATACTTATGGTGAAAAAATCTTTACAGCCCAGATAGAAATTGAAAAAAACAATTGCGCAGCTCACCGGAAGACTTCTAAATAATGCTTTACAATGCGCAACATTGTGCTCTCGTTCACAGGTTTGCAATTGTAGTCTTACGTATTACGAACAATGGCCGTTCGTTACACTTGGTTATCATTTATATCAAGTAGTTCACCTACGCTTTCTTGTAATTATATTTTTAACATTTCAAAACATTGTTTGCCGTGACAAATTGACAATTCTGAATTATTCCCAACAATTCGTTAAATGGATCGTTTACGTGTGATAATAAGATTTGTATGCAGTTTATGTTGTCCAGTATACAATGATAGACGACCATATGCCCACAAACATTACGCAACAACAACAACAACAAAATTAAAAATAATTCTGCATTTTATTGAAACACAAAGCAAAACATGAATTTGAAATTGCTTACAGCCTTTTGCGTGCAAAACTAAGTACTCATAAAGTAATTACATGTCAATAACGCATGTAAATCTCATTACACTTGTCAAATGCGGTTCGTCCATAAAATAAAAACTCCGCTGTATGTTTTCTTAGTTAATACTCATGTTCACAATGTAAATCAACCAGCACCAATCATGAATAACGTGACACTCTAGATGACAAAAGTGTATACAGTTAGACCGGACAACATAAGCTTGGGAAAGCATCTGGTTGCGATGGTTTAAGCCATTGTATGTTAACAAATACATCCACAACGGTATCTATTCCCCTTTGTATATTGTTTATTATGCCTTTAAATCAAAGTCAATTTCCAACACTATGGAAGAAAGCATATGTAATTCCGCCCTGTTTCACTACTCTGTGTTGGTGAAGTATTTGAAAGAGTATTATTTAAACATTTGTATAACTATATGTTGGCTTACGATCTATTTCATTGTTCTCAATCAGGATTTCGGCCGGGTCAAAGCGCCGTCTATCAACTGCTAGAAATGTACGATTCTGTATGTCAAAATCTTAATGAAAAGAAACACGCTTGTCTTGTCTGTTGTGATGATTCAAAGCATTTAATAGAGTGTGGTACAGAGGTCTTATTTATAAACTAGAAGCTTATGGTTTTAAAAACGAATTGCTATTATGGTTTACTGAGTATATCTCAAACAGGTCAAATCAAGTACTTATTAAAGATATCATCTCTGACAGTAAGCCTATTAAAGCAGATGTACCCCAGGATTCTGTCCTTGGTCCTCTTTTATTTTTTATCTATATTAATGATATATATGAAAATCTTGATAGTCTAACTAAACTATTTGCTGACGACACTTCTCTTGCGTATGCTTCTAACGATATTTCAGAATTAACCGCAATTATTGATCTTAACAAGCTTAACTGTTGGTCTAGGAAATGGCTTGTGTCGTTTGATTCAAATAAAACTGAATTCATTTTTGTGTCGAACACCTTATCTGGAGACGCATTAAAAAAGCAATTTCAAAATACCGTGTTATCATCATCAAACAACCATAAACATCTTGGAGTTACATTAAGTTCAAATGCCAAATGGTCGGACTATGTAAATAATGTTTTTGATTCCTGTTCAAAGATAAATACTGTTTTTCGAAAACTTAAGTATATACTATCGAAAAGCAACATACTAACAATTTATAGAACCTTTATTCTTCCAATATTAGAGTATGCTAGTCACGTAGTGAATATGAAAGAAATAGACTTAAAACTTACAATTGGAAGTTGCTAGAATTGTTTGTGGATACCCCTCTTCTGTAGTAAAGAGAACTTATATAAAGAATCTGGTCTTAAGCCCTTAGCCTCGAAAAGAAAAAGAAAAAAAACTAGTAACATTTTATAAAATTCACTCTCAATTAACACCCTCTTATTTATCTAATCTGCTTCCACAAAATGTCGGCAGTACTTAGTTAAAACATATTTATTTCTTATAGCAAGTACAAACTATACAGATCTTACTCAATATAAGCAGAAAAGGATTGAAACGAAAGAATCAAGTTCTAATATAGTTTCTCTCCTTAGGATTAATATTTACACATAGAGGTGGCTGTGTTTAAAGACTACAAGCTTCATGATATATGCCAGTAGAAAAAAGACGGGGTATAAACATTAAAGAAAGTGAGGTAATCTAGGTAGGATGAAGGATTTTGATTATGAGTCAAAGGCAAATAGATGCAACGTCGAGTCGGGAGCGGATTGATATGAGAAACGTTCAGATTTAGTGATGTATTGTATAACACAAAGAAAGATTGTAGAGTTATCATCATCGTTTAGGGAAGCATTGCCAAAAAGAAGCGTATCAAGGTCGACATGACTTACGATTCCCAAGACATCATTCTTTAATTTTGTCCGTATTACGCTATAATATGAACATATGAAGAAGAAGTGGAAGTTAGACTCAATATCTCCACAGCGACAAAGAGGAGAAGCAATAATATTTTTTGCATAAAGGTGCTCATTAAGGGAACTGGATTTGGTCCTTAATCGCGTGTGTATTACTTGAGAACGACGTTTACCTATGTACGTAATAGTACGATGGTGTTATAACTCTATTTAAGTTAAGTTTAGATTTAAATGCATTCAACGATTCACTATTTTTAACATCATCTGGTTAGTTGTTCCATTTTCGAATGACTGCGGGTACAAATGAATTGTAGTAAAGGGTTGTTCTAGATTCGGAAGTGCGTAAGTTATTAGCATTGAGAAGGTTATACATAGCAACAGATCCAACATGTTGGGGTACAAGGTCGGTCAAATACTGTGGGGTAAGTGAATTTTGCATTTTGTAGAATAATGTTAATTTATGTTTGTCACGGCGGTCCTGAAGCGGTTCTTAGTTAATTTCCTTATGCAGATCAGTTAATGACACTAGTTTAGATAATCCACAAGCGATTCGCGCTGCTTTATTTTGAATTTTATCAATTTCGTTTTTTCCGCTTGGGTGCAATTGTCCCATATCACATCTGAATATTCAATAAGAGGTCGAATAAACGATATGTAAATAATTTCAAGAGATTTCCGATCAAGATTAAACCTTAGTTTTCGCATAATAATAATTCGATTCCATGCTTTTTCTGTTATGTATTTAATATGGATGTTCCATTTACAGTCTTTCGAGAGGAAAACCTTTAGATGTTTGTGGGAACCGACCTCTGGTATTTGATTAGACATTGTAAAAGTACATGGATTTGGATGTTGCTTTCTGGAGAAAGTTAGGGAATCGGCAGTATTTCAAATTACAATCTAGGAATCGAGAGAATTACTCTTTGTCCCAATCTCGATAAACTTCACACAGTGTATCATTTTTCCCTTCTACAATAAAATTGTGGAATAACCTTAATATAGACACAAGAGAAAAATCTACAATATCTTCTTTCAAATCAGAGATTAACCCACAGTCATCTGTGTGCCCAAAATACTATAATAAAGGCAGTAGAAAAATAAGCAATGCTTACACTAGACTAAGAAATATGTGAGTAGTTTAAATTACGATCATTATCGATCAAATCTTATCATTGATCCAACTTGTTCTTGCGGTGCTCCCTGTGAAAATGCGTGGCATTACTGTTTTGAATGTTTAAAATTTGCAAAGATAAGAGGATAAAATATAAGCAATTGGAACCAAAACCTTAATCGTAATGTTTTGCTATGTGATGAACCCAACATGTCTTTGAATTTTAATGAAATTGTGTTCAGAACAGTACAGGCATTCAGGCTTAAAAAGGTTTTAAATTTTGTTTGCAATTGTCAATAACATACGTACAATAGAAGATAACTATTCTTAATAACTAAACATACTTTCATACTTATTTATCTGTGTTTATGTTATACTAACTGATTGTGTTGTTGAATCATAAATAATGTATTTATCAATTTATCTGATATAATCTGGGAGTGGATCCAGATAATGTTGTAAAAACTTGTCATCAAATCCCATGCATATTTGATCTAATAAATACGTTTAAACTAATAACAGTTACATGAATAGCATCGGTCGTAGAATATTATTAAATATACTAACTATGCAAACGATATATATATATATATATATATATATATATATATATATATATATATATATATATATATATATATATATATATATATATATATATATATATATATATATATATATATATATATATATATATATATATATATATACAATTTATAATAGTTCGTATTTATACGAAGTATCAAAAATGTTGATTGTTAATGCAAAAAATGATTTTTTCCCTGAAAATGTTCGTATAAATACGAACAATGATGGTAATTTATAAAAGTTCGTATTAATACAAAGTATCAAAAATGGTGATTTTTATTGCAAAAAACTTATCTTTCTCCCTGAAAATGCTTGTATTAATACGTAAAATGATGACAATTTATAATAGTTCGTATTAATTAGCATCAAAAATGTTGATTTTTAATGAAAAAAGAAGACTTTTTATCCCTGAAAATGTTCATATTAATACGAACAATGATTACCGTTAATAATAGTTCGTATAATTACGATGTTTCAACAATGTTGATTTTTATTGCCAAAAAACTGACTTTTTATTGTAAAAAAACTGACATTTTCTCCTTAAAAATGTTTGTATATATACTTGCAATTATGACAATTAATACGGTAATACTTCGTATTAATACGAAGTATCAAAATGTTGATTTTGAATTCCAAAAAACTGACATTTTATCCTGAAAATGTTCGTATTAATACGAACAATGATGACAGTTAATAATAGTTCGTATTTATACGAAGTATCAAAAATAATGATTTTAATGCCAAAAAACTGACTTTTTTTACATGAAAATGTTCGTATGAATACGAGAAATGATGACAGTTTATAATAGTTCGTATTAATACGAAGTATCAAAAATGATGATTTTTATTGCAAAAAAATGACCTTTTCTACCTGAAAATGTTTGTATTAATATGTGCAATGATGACAATTTATAATAGTGCGTATTAATACAAAGTATCCAAAATGTTGATTGTTAATGCAAAAAATGCCTTTTTGTTCGTGAACATGTTTGATTAATACAAAGTATTAAATATGTTGTTTTTTTAATGCAAAAAACTTACTTTTTGTCCCAGAAAATGTTTGTATTATTACGAACCATGATGACATTTTTAATAGTTCGTATTAATACGGAGTGTCACAAATGTTGATTTTTAATGCGAAAAAACTTACTTTCTCTCTCTAAAAATGTTCATAATTTTACAAACAATTTTTACTTTAGGATGTTAAATGTGATGTTTTTGCATTAAAATTGTTTAATTTCGATAATTTGTGTTCATGCATTTTTGTTCAAGGTTAAATTTATATGCAATAAAAGTGAGAAAAAACACCTGTTTTTCTTCATTTTGCAATGAAATAAGGGCATATTAAAAGATATTCCCTCATAGAATTCCGATGCGTTTATTGCAAAAACTTAGACGCAACTCATTTTTCAAAATTATCTTTTAGTTTTTTTTATCGCATGTTTGAAATAAACACAACCCATTCAGATTTATGAAGAGTGTGTTTTATCGCACAGGTCGAGATGTGTGTACACTGTTAATCATGATATTTATGTTATAGAGATAACTTAAACAAAATAACAACAACATGTCTCTTTTTAGACGTTCTAAAAGCATTACAAAATATTATGAAAATGGTATAATGAGAATCAGTTAAAATAAAATAAAATTTGCGATCACCATTATATTAAATAAATATTGTGGGAATATCGAATACCTATCACACTTAGAATATAATTTCATGACGGAAATTACCTTTTCAAAACTTTTGACACCATATACAGTTCAAAATGAACATGACGTTAATTGATGAAAAAAAATCAAAAATTTCTGCGAGCAGTACTTTTTACTCACGAATTAGGTAGTCATAAAGCCAGCGCTGTTGACCCGTACGTTGTTGTTTATGCATAATTTGTTACCCTAGTAGTTCACATGGTGTCAACTATTCTCTGACCTTAATATCGGTATAGAACACTCATGCGCTTTTTCGTCGAAGCTGTTTTACATAGCATTTCACCTTAAATGACCTATACATAATGCCAGCAGGCACGAATTAATACATTCGAATATGTTATAAGCATATTCGGAGAAATCCTCTGAACTTTGGCTGCATCACTGTGTCTGTTCGCAGCGTAAAGGATGTAACACTGTTCTATGAACGCAATTCCGGACTACTCTGCATGTTCAAACGATCCATACACACAAATTGTGGCCCAGTTACAATTACGCGTTTAAATCCATCTCAAAGAATTACAGGGTCTGTAGTCGGTCACTAAATCATCAGGGGAAGACATAATTGACTATCAATAAACACAGTTTTGCTTTCAAGATGAGAAAAAACACTACCAAAATAGTAAAGTATCACGTTAAGAGGAAAATCGTTTAAATATCTAACCGAAATTGTGTGTCGTACTCGGTCAGCATGTCTGAAAATCGTTCCTGAAGGCCTAAATAGGCTACCCTTAATTGTCAGTTTGCTGTATTTACTTTTTGAATTCAATTTTATATCGAAATGCATTGTGCCAAAATATACGATTTATAACTCGCAATTAGATTTTAAAAGACCCGCGTCATGCGAAAATTGGTCTTATGCCATATGCGCCCATCATAGCTATTGCCCACCCAGCCTGCGCATGTCTCAGTCTGGTCAGAAGATACATAATGAGACCATAAAACCTTGAGTAATAGTATAGGGGAAAGCATCGCCTCTGACCAGACTACGCAAATGCGCAGGCTGGGCTTGAGCTACGCCAGCCGAAACGCCATAAGACCAATTTTCGCATGACGTGGTTATGAAAGTGTGATTTGAATGTTTCGAAAGAAAACTGGTACATATTAACACACGATATATTTCGATGGTGCGGAAATAAACTCATATTAAGCCATGTGGGGACACATATGATGTGAACTCCCGTAGCATAATTCTCAATATACGGACTTAAGTGTGATTTGACTCTAATAATACACATTTCATTTCAACAACTTTTGTTTTAGAATTTAATTACTTTGAAACATAAATTTCAAACTTTATTTCAAAGTCAGCATGTTCGCCTAATATCTTTTTACAGATATTTCTTATTATATTTAGTTGTTTTTTATATTTGTTTTAAGCTAGTATAAAGCATTTTTGTCGTTGTCTATATTATACATGTAGTAATTGGTGAACTCCATGCGACTATGACGTCGTATTTTTATTATGCAAAAATATACACTTACGCGAGACGTATTGTTCGCAAAAACGTCTATGAAGCCTTTGTAAACTTGTATTAATAACCAACCAATTAAACTTTACATATCCAGAAGCCGGGGCCTTACGAATGAAATTATGTAAAGATTTTACCTCTAACTGAACAGGAAACGTAGCACCTAGTTGACCATTTTTTTGTGCGAATGCAGATTGAGTGTAAAGTGTGTTGTTTACTATCGTATCTCACTACGTGAGTTTACCCGTCGCTTGGTTTGAGTCTAACAAAGAATGAACCACAACATAATTATAATCATAAATGTATTGGTATTAACCAGACTTGTATTAAATTCCCAAGCAAACCACATTAAAACTTGAGCTACGCTGGCCGGAAGACCATACGACCCATTTTCGCATGACGCGGCTATGAAATTGTGATTTAAATGTTTGGAAAGAAAACTGCGTGTTCAAGCAAACCATATTAATTTTCCTTATAAAATTGTTCTCAAGATATTAAATGCTTCATGTAATTTATTTACAGTTCATCCTTATTAATTTTCATGTACTGACATTAACGTGTAACTCCTCTACCAATCACCAATATTAGCACTAAAAATTACGTTTTTTTTTAAATAATTAAATTTACAAAAAGGTTGAAGTTGTTGTTGTTGTTGTCACTTGTTAGTCGAATATTCACCGCATGAAATGTGTGTTATGCGAATATCGATAATATGTTTCCGATTGTCAAGATTTTTTTAATTAACAGCGTGTCACGTAATACATACAAAACAGATACATTATTAAAGTATACCAATTTATGTAAACACTATCTTTATAGAACATTTACTAAATCATATAGAAATTATTAATACAGAATATATTTATTATTGTATAATTAAGTAGAAACTATGATCATAAAGACAAATATCAAATATTAAATAGTAATAAATAATATGATTATTAATGTATAATTAAGTAGAAACTATTATCATTAAGACATATACTAAATATTAAATCACGCATAAATCATGTTTATAAATCGGGACTGTTAGTATTAAATCATGTAGAAATTATCTTAATGGAATATATACAATTCAAATATCAATTTCATAAATTCGTATTGAAAGATATTTTGTTTAAGTTTCAAAAATTGTCCGATCAAAGTACGTAATAACGCGTGACCAGCAAACCATTGAGGTAAACGCTTCCCGTTTCAAACGGTGAAGTTGTCAATAATATGCATAAACCCGAGTCGATTTCGTCTATCTTTTCTATTAATAGATCGTTTATGTATAAAATAGCAATCTCTTGCACGACGGTCACATTACATTCACCTCTGTGTTGGGCTCAGAACGGACTATTGTTATGAAAGCGTCTCATTCATGTCATGATCATTCCAAGCGTTCATCATTGAGGTTACAGCATACTAAACAATCTCTTGCACGACGGTTACATTGCATTAACTGCATTAAAGAAAACCATCTCATACCATGATATCTTATATCAGTCTTAATTAATTATTATAAAATTGATATGTTTTTTTTATGTTAAGAAACCAACATACATAAATACGTCGAAACAATGCATAACGTCACTCAATAAAAAATATGTACAATTGTTTACATTTGTGAAGTGCGTGGAATGATTACATCTGTGTAAATGGGCAATAAAATAGTTCCAAAGAGTTGCATTAAAACTCACAAGTTTTTGCACGATTTATCGTACATTTAAAAGTCATATTTCTTAATAATTAAATGCATGCGATCTTAAATATCCACACACATATACATTGTATGCGTTTGTTCGGTTTTAGCTATTTGGTAGACAAAATGGCGTGCTGAGCCATTTGCAGAGTTGTATGTGAGAGCAAGGAACGACAACTCTGCGTGGAGATTGATAAAATAGCCGAAATGACCGTTAATTACATCTTAGTAGACGGGGTATTAACCGGCTATCGACATGTTCTTACGAAACGGTTACGATCCACTTATAGTTTATTTCCCGGTTGTCTTCCGCGACACCTGGTATAAAATAGAAAAAGTCGACAAGTACAGAATCTTAGGGACATTTTAGGCTAAGAGTATCTTGAGCATTTTAACTGAAATTGCTATTTTGCTTATATTACGTTCTTGATCATTTTAACTGAAGTTATTATTTCATTTGAATATTAAAGAAAACTGAAATTATTTAGAGACTTGTGTCGTTCATATATTTAGGAACTTGTGTTCGTTAAAGACTTGTAATAACACTATATTCAGAGACTAATGTTAACAAATTATAAGTGTACTGAGGGACTTGTGTCGTCGGTTACGCGACAAGCGTATTACGTATCATTATGAAACAAAATGAAATATAATGTATATGCATATTATAATAAAACATTAACATTTGTTTTGCTTTACATAATGAAATAATGGTTCTATTTATAACTTAGTTAAATGGTATTGAGATTTTTTCCGTTTTTCTCCCTTTGATCAGAAAAGGAATCGGCTTTGTGTGTTTATAACCCTTTCAAAAACACACACCGTATCAACCGCTATTATTTAAATCAAGCCATCATTGGTTGATATAATGGACCGGCGTTGTTTGTACCGGGATGATAAGAGTTTTTTTTAACTCGAGCGAATTCCGGGATCAGTCTGTTGCGAACCTCCGAACATTTCCCAGCCATATCAGATCCCCCCCCCCCGCACCATCCCGTGTAATACCAGAAATCAGTCAAGCGCTATCGAAGAGGTTACGCAAAAGTCGTCATTAATTCAAGAACTGAAACAACGCCGCTAATTATTTCTCGACTCGTATGCAGGCTGCAGGCAGTGATCAGGGTAAGGGAAATGACCAACAACTGCTTTCAAAACTTGCTCTTAACCTTAGTTGTTCGCAAGCGAACAACTAATAAGCGCTTGCATTCAATCGGGAGTTATTGTTGTATCCTGTATATTTATAAGTACTGGATCACTAGTTGATGTATAGAGAAAACAAATATAAACACAAGTTCTGTTAAATTTCATAGACATATCTGTTTTCCTGTTATATGAGGTCTACACTTTAGACGTTGATTATACAGTTGTTTTTGATTTTACCTACTTATTGTTTAATTTAAAAGGTACACTTTCGACGGAATTTCCATAGACGTATTATGAAGTTATAGTTTTCCATATTTTTAAGCATATACTTATATCTAATAACAATTTACTATTGATAAAATCATTAAGAAAACTTATAAAATGCCTAATAAGTTTTTCGATGCGCCTTTCAAATGAGATTATAATTCATGCCTAAATAAATAACTTACTTCATTTGAAATTTTAGTACATTAATTCCTGTATTCGATAATGCAAATGAAATGCATATAGCGGTTTCTTATGTAAACTCTATTCAATACAATTTCAATACTACTGATTCTAAACGTGTCACCTGGGAAAACGCTTTATGTAAATGACAAAAATATTTCATCAAGTGTTTATTCAAACCTTAACAATTCATACATGCCAATCAATCATATTTTATATACGTATTAAAATAATAAAATTTCAAAATCTTTATAATGTTACAATATATTACCAGACCATTGGAGACAAGGGATGCGTACAGATAGGGAAATAACCGCTGACATGCATTTTGTATAAAACAAGTCCAACAGGGACGGCGCGTAATTGACACTTAATCTAGAACACCAATTCGCATATATGCATTCGATCAGGTATCTTTTATACAACGTTTACATATTCAAACCATAAAATAACAGCATGTATCCATACAAATTTGAACTGACGTGTACTAGATTTGAAAGGTTAATTTTAAAATAATGTTCTTTTATCTGCTATGATTACCGAATGTCAGGGTAATGGCTATATGAGCGACACATAGCGGATATACACTTCAAACACAATGACAATTGCGTTCGGCAAAGCGAATATTTGGTCGTGTTTTCTGATGCAAACAAATGTATAAACATAAACTATTGTTGAAACTAGAACTTGAATGATGAACAGAAATACTTCGTATAGCAATCAAAACAATATCCACTTTCACGAAGGTATAATGGTGTACTTTTAGTTGATATGCAAAACACGACTGTTCAGGTTCGAACCTTTAATTCAACTGCCCGTCAACAACAATACAAATATATATGACATCAAATAATAATAATAATAACGTGCTCATTCGCAGCAACCGCCAACGTTACGTCTAAAATCTCATATAATATTCACGACATATTGGGAGCCGCAAAATGATAAAACAGAGTTTTCACATTAGTATACGAATACGAAAATCATAACAACATGCTTAAATATTTAAAAACAGTCCATCACAACAATAGCATGATTTCCAGTGGATAAAGTTTTGCTATTGGCCTTATGGTATACAGTCCGTTACTGGTTCGCACTTTTTCCGCGCGAACATGCTCGTCCCTTCCGGTTACAACATCGACGACCACGGCAAGTTTCCGTCGACATCTAGGGCCATCACCATGGATCTGCACCACGTCCCCGGTTTTGATCGTCTGCGTGTTGGAACCAGACATTCGGTGGTGCTCGCGGAGTGACGTGAGGTACTCAGTTTTCCAGCGTCTGTAGAACTGTTTTATGAGCAGCTCACGTCGCCTTGCCATGCGGTTAAATGCAGCATGGTCGGCTGCAGCGACAGTACTCCCGGCATAGACTGTGACGTCATCGTGAGGCAGCGTTGAAACTCGGCGACCGTATAACAGCTGTGACGGCGTGATGGGCGCGGGGTCGTTAAGATCTGTTGATGCATACGTCAATGGCCGATCGTTAAGAAAAGCCTCGCTTTCTGTGACGATTGTCTGTAGAGACTCAAGTGTGACGTATGCTCGGCCAAGTACTCTTTCAGAGCGACTTGGCTTGACAATTCCGAAGTAACAGTTTTTCAGCACATCGGAGTTCATTCGCATTTACTGTTCCGTAAATTCGTTCTTTGTGTGGAAGTTTGCAATTTTTGACAAATCTTTGTACAATAGCTGTCACGCGCAGGAGTCTTCGGTAGGATCTGTAGTCAGAAATGTTGATAACGCTCTGAAGGTTAAGTAGAGACCCGGTAGATATATCTGTATGTAGCACGTGACTCGGCACCATCTCTGTCCCGGCGTGTTCATCTTAAATAGTGTTGACAAGAAGCGGTTCCGTTTCCCATTTAGGCCACCTCTTCGTGTCTGTGATCCACGCGGGCCCCGTTTGCCAAATGCTGCTCTTCATGAAGACGTTTGCTGATACCCCACGTGTCAGCAGATCTGCGGGGCTGTCGTGTGTTGGACAGTATTTCCAAGTGTTTGTTTTGGTCGACGTGTTTATTTCGGACACTCTGTTGGCTACAAATTTCTTCAATTTATTCGTCGTGGAGAGCCAATGAAGGACTATATGGCTGTCAGACCAAAACGTGATATGCGTCGTGTGCAGGGAAGATTGAATGTTGGTAGCTAGTCTCGCTCCGATTAAAGCAGCCATCAATTCTAACTGTGGAAGCGATAGTGATTTAACAGGAGTGACTCTGCTTTTCGTTATCACCAATCTTGACCCATTTCTGATGCAGATATATACCGCTGCACCATAAGCATTGTTACTTGCATCTACGAAGACGTGCATTTCCGGTTCCACATCACTTCCAGTTCCTTCAACAGATTTTATGAGCTGGCGGCGCAGTGATGTCTCTCGAACAACAGTGTTGAGATCTGTGGCGATTTCTGACCATGTTGCATGTATACTGGGCGTAAGAGGCGTGTCCCAGTTATATTTCTGTTTCCACATCTCTTGTAAGAGAATTTTCGCTCGGACTGTAACTGGATTCAGAAGTCCAAGCGGGTCATATATTTGTGACGAAAACTTTAAAACCGTTCTCTTCGTAACTTTTTCTATAATTGGTATATGTTTGTCCACGAAGTTTATTGTGTCTAACTTGGGATCCCATCTTAGCCCGATCACCTTGGTGACGTCACAAGTATCCAGAACGTTTCCTTTTTCCGCGGCTGTTCTCAGGCATGCGCTGTTTGATATCCATGACCTTAAATTCATCCCAGATGTGGACATCAATTGTCTTGCCTCTGTATAGTATTCAAGCAAATCCTTTTCGCACTTAAAGCTGGAAATTACGTTGTCTACGTACAAGCCCCGTTCAATGACGTTTGCAGCGTTCACATTCATGTTCTTTCTGAGATTCAAATAAATGGCGAACAGGTTGCACCAAACAACACTACTTTGAATCTGTATGTCACTAGTCGACTATCTGGATCTAACAGATTTTCAAGCCAGACAAACCTCGTCATGTCACGATCCGTTTCGTGCAGCCCGACGTGTGGAAAAGCTTTTTCTATATCTGTGGAGACAGCGTACGGATTAAACCGAAAACGAACAAGAATCGACGTAAGCTCGTTCAATTCCGGTGGCGTTGATTCCAGGCAGTCGTTCAAGCGTGGTGAATCACGTGACTGACGGCAGCTACAATCATAGACGATGCGTATGGGTGTCGTTGATGATTCTTTTTTCACCGGGTGATGAGGGATGTAGTGCACTTGTTCAGCTGACTCTTGACCAAGTGATACCCGCTCGATAAAGCCACGTCTTTCCTGTTCTGCTATGATGTCACCATATGCCCGAAGCACTTCCGGTTCGTTGCGCAACCTCTTAATAGTCCCAACAGTTCTCTTCAAAGTTATATTGTGGTTTGTTGGTAGAGCAGGGTGGTATTGCTTCCATGGTAGATTGGCATGGTACCTTCCGTTGTCGTACTCAATAGATGTCTCTTGGTATTGCTTTAGGTACTCGACAGACTTCCGGTCAGGTTCACAAGGTGAGATACCCATGCTCTCAAGACTCCAGAAACGTTCTAATATGTTGTCTTCTGGGACGCGCGATGCAAGTACATTCAAGATCTGCTTAACAGCTGGCACATAAGACGTGGAGGGCATCGGACCGGACAGTAAATAACCAATCTTAGACTTAACGGCGGTCGGCCCGTTCCCTCGAACAACACGATCTTCGACAATATCCCAATAGTGGTCAGTTCCAACGAGTAATGAAATGTGAAATAACGTGTCACCTGTAACGGGATTAGCCAACTTCAATCCCCGCAGATACGGAAGTTCCGCAGTCGATCTAAGATACCCGCAGCTGATGGGAGCCGCAATAGTGGGGGCAATTAGCACACTAACAGGTATTTTCTTTTTCTTCGATACTATGTACACTGTAGTGCGTTCTAGTTGTTGTAAGCTTCTGTTATTACTTCCTCCGAATCCCGTCGGGCTAAGTGTCTCTATTCCATCACTCTCTAGTTGAAGATCGTCAGCAAGCTTTCTGGTGATAAAGAATCGCTGTGCGCCCTCGTCGAATAATATGGCGGCATCCGTTGTAGTGTTAGACGACGAAACAGTGGCAATTGCGGTCTTTAATACAACGTCTGCGTTCGACCTCTTTGAAGACGCGAAGAATACGGCGGCTTCCGGTTGCGGCGATTCAACTTCCGGTTTTCTTTGTAGCTCAATTACAGATAGAAGTGTGATACTTCCGGTGGCAGTTTTGACAGCGTTCGTTTGACTTGCATTCTGTGATTCGGTGTTTACCCAAGCAGTTAAAACAATGCTGTTTCTGTTTCACAACATTCATTCGGGCAGCAGTGTCAGGAACAATTTTACATTCACAACTTAAATGTTCTTGATCGCAAAATGTACATGATCTAGAATAATTTTGCGTATTCCTTTTGCCGAACTTGTTGCTAGGAGTGTATAAAGTCTTCTTACCATTCGTACTTGCATGAAACAATGCTGTTGAGTTGTAGTCGCTCACTTCCGGCAACGCATAGGAACTTCCGGTGCCGATCTCGAGAATGTTGATTTCCTTGTTAATCGCTCGTTGCAGATCTTGCAAAAAAACAGTTTACGCGGGCTAGATTTTTAGGTATATCCATCGGCAATTTTTCCAATACAACTGGCACCAATAGGCTACCGTACATATCTTGATGTTGTCCTAGCGACTCAAGACCCCGGATATACATTCCTTGCGGTCGTAAAACCCACTCAAACTCGCGACTGTGGAAGTTGGTGGTGGCAATTACAATAACGCTTGCATAATTGCATGAACAATTTTGCAATGTTGACCATCCCTTTCACGTAACAATTCGACTGCGCGCGTGTAATTCGCATTCGTGAGTGCAAATCCTTCAATAGTCATGGCGACTGCACCCTCCAACTGTGCTTTCAAATAATTCAATCTCTGCACATCAGTCAAGTTAACATTGCAATGGATTGACGATTCAAAGGAATCCCAGAACGATTGCCATTGTTATATATCACCGTCAAATCGCGGAAGTGTTATTTTTTTCAATTTATGTGTACTAGATGTACTTATCTCGGGCGCTGACTGGCCGCTGTTGTTTGACGAATTGGTGTTCACCCTGCGTTGGTTGTTTGGTGGTAGTGGACCGGATGCCTGCTGACTACCGGAACCGGATGCATGCGTTGATAAATCGGCGGCGTCTGTGATGGCAATGCTGGGCCGCTGTAGACGCTGCTTGTATCTTCGTAGTTTGACCTCTACGTCGAAGGTATACTCTTCTGCCTCGACCATCTCCTCTGGCGCTGCGTCGGCGTCGGTGAGCGAGAGAATTTTATCATTGTGGACTAGCAGACATGCCACTTTTTCTTCTAATTTCTCGATAAGCGCTTGAAAGTGAATGCCATCGTCTTCATCGCTCGCTTCTTCTATTTTACTGACAAAACGGTCAATAATATTCTTCAAACCTAGCCGCTGGCCTAGTAACTTCTTTATTGTCGTCGGCATTTTACTGTTTGTTCACGGCACCAACTTCACCAAGGTATAATGGTATACTTTGACTTGACATGCTTAACACGACTGTTCAGGTTCGAACCTTTAATTCAAGTACCCGTCAACAACAATACAAATATATATGATGTCAAATAATAATAATAAAAACGTGCTCATTCGCGGCAACCGCCAATCAACGTTACGTCTTAAATCTCATATAATATTCACGACATCCACAAACTTTATTGCTTACAAAGAATGCGTATGTCGTTTTCTATTCCCACACAGAGATACTAATTCATCATCAAGTTACACAACCATACATGCGGTCTTAACCTGATGCGTTCATAACGTTACTTACCGAAAAGACTTATCAGGGTACAAGCATGCCTCGTAACAGCCTCAATGACACAAAGTTCCCTTTGCCCTATTCCCAATCACGCAACCGTAAAAACATACATTTTCTAATGACAAGAAGAAACTGTGGCAACAAAAATCCTTGCTTCTTAGCAATTAATTAAAATGCCATTGACAACTTTTGTTTAAATCACAATACACAACTTAACGACTAACATGTGTCTTCATCAAAATAACTTATTGAAATCAAGTTCAACAAGGTTGAGGATGTTCAATTGAGAATGCGATTATTATATCATCCACACGCTGGTATTTTATTTTAGCTGTTTCCGTCCGCTTATAGCATGCTGCGATTTGGACTGCGTCACTGGACTTTCAATGGAGAAGTACACACATTTCGAGTTCTGTTATTTTTGTTTGATTGTATGTGTTTCTCAGTGGTGTGTGCTCTTAGTGCTTCGATAAAAGTGCGATGCCTTCCGAAACAGAATAATTATAGCAATAGTGGAAGTAAGAAATCTTACAGAAAAAAAAACAAATTTGCCATTATTAGAGGACAGAAAGAGGCAAATCTAGGATCAAATAATGAAAAGCGACCGAATTAGCAAAAGAAGCAAACGAGCAAACACACACGTGGGCATTGGTCAATACAACGCATCTCAATTTATTGTTACGGACTTAGATGGAAAGCAGTAATATAAGGAATATTAACAGTCCGCAATCCTAAAAATACCCTGTTTGGATTTGGATCCATAATTCAACTGCCTTGGGCAACGGAAATTATGACAAAAAAAATCTAAGACAAAATGAAGTCAATCGGACCTTGAAATAAAAATAAAAGACATAGACAGCCGAGTGCAACACATTGTGACATGTGCGCAATGTGAAGGTTCAAAAATTGATGAAAATTCACAGGGCCTCTCAAATGTCAAAACCAAGATTAAACATTTATACAAATTTTTACACGTATGTAGAGGTAAAATATCAAAGTCTTGAGAAACTGGAAAAAAAATAGACCTAGAGATACAATTTATGTTTTGCAACCTTTCTGTTATGACCTGCCGGAAGCAACATCGACCGGACCTGAGTAATGTCCTAAAGTCATGTTGTGTCATGTGTTGTGTCTGTGAAGTCACGTTTGTGTGAGCTCTCGTAGTTTTGCGGATATTTGAAGGATTAATTTAGGACAGGAGGTTAAAACTGGACAGATTTACAGGTAAGTGCATTTTTAATATCAATATTATTATTTTATCGCATAATGATGAAATATTTGAAGGATATTCGACAATTTATGTGATACATTTGTACAATTTGTAAAATATAAATTTAGCACTGTGAATTTCGCTCATCAATTATCAGTTGTGCTAGTATAAGCTAATCCCATCCAATTATCGGGAAATATATCGGCTGCAGTACGGTACAAATACAGGCGAATATCCGGAACTTGTTGTGGATGAGAACTCATTGAGTAAATCACTGTTTTTAATGTATGATGAACTGAAATGTATAAAAGCAGATACAAGTCATACCCAAAAACTACTTGCCACACAAATTGAGAACATCACACATATCAACAAGAAATTAAATGAGGTCACAAAGTGTACTTATGAAAACATTAGCGTATAGGTCGATAGATAGTGAGGCTAGAAACACAAGAAACAATCTATTGATTTTTGGTGTTGGGTAAACGAAAAATGAAAACTTCTTAGGCGTAGTCCGTACGATATTGAGTGGATGTTTGAATCTTGAAGGTGACAATATGTACCTGTTTAGAGCACATCGATGCGGAAAATTTAAACAAAATAATTCAATGCCAATATTTGTCTGTTTTAGGGACTTTCTGGACGTTGAACTCGTGATGAGTGGTGTTTACAAATTGAAGGGTACAAGGTACTCTATAGATAGGGACTTCCCGCTAGAAATTCGTCTAGCACGTAAGCGACTATGGCATGATTTCCATTATCAAATATAAAACAATCCGAACTCTAAAGTACAAAATGTGTATTCGGCTAAGCTGGTACTTGACAAGCAGGTGATCCGAGATGAATTTACAGACTGGTTCCCTATTATTTGCAAAAACAGGTTAATCAATATGAGTAGTAGTGACCCTCTTGTGAATGGAACCTAGCAACAGTCGTCAGTCCCTCGGCAAAACGATCAGAGCTTCATACCAGTGTTCAATTTTTTTTTAATGTCTGACTCACGACAAAGCACAGTGGAGCCAAATACACGTATCTTTAAAATTTAAGCAGCTCATAGTCAGTCATCACTTTCATCCACGGTTTCTGAGCGTCCAAGTACCCAATTCCAATAGGGAACGCAGGAGAAGTTCAAATTACGTTTTTCGCTTCTAAACGTTCAGGGTTTGATAACTAAGCGTTTAAATAAAATAAAAAGTAGTGAATTACAAGCAGTATTCAATAAAAGTGATATAGTTCTGCTGACTGAGACATGGTCTGAAGAATTAACCGACAACAAGGTTGACGGTTTTGACTTTTCGCGCTTCATCGAGTAAAGAATACTAATAGCAAAAGAAGCTCATGAGGAATTATGATTTATATCAGAAATAATTCAGTAACTGATGATATAATTTTCATTCAAGACTGAACTTATGTGGATAAGGATTATCGAAAATCAATAAGGGATATCCGATGATTTGTTTATTGGTTTATGTTATATTGTCCCAGAATCCAGTGCGAGATACAATTTATATGAAAAACAAATTCGATAGAATATTGGATTCGATTGTGAAAATTAAAAGCGTCTCAAATAGTTCCCAATTATTCCTGCGTGATTTTAATAGTCGTATTTCTGATATGCCAGATTTTGTCACTAACGATGTTGATTTAAATTATTTACCTTTGCCCGATGATTATGATATTGATGTATCTTTACCTAGATTTTCACAAGACAAGTGTGTTAATAACAATAGCAATTTTCTAATTGATATGTGCATACAATCAGGCTCACGTCACAGGTGGTTAGCGTGTGGCTATGATATTAATTAGTGAAAACATCATTTGGAATGATAAATTATCATATTATAACGAACTTTCAACTTCTGAAAAAAAATACTATCAAATATGTATATAACAAGGTATCCAACTCGAAATCACCCGAAAACGGGGTGCATCGTTTTGAACAGCCATTACATCATCAATTTAGCAGTGATTTTCACGATCTTGGTCTTATTCAACGCAGAAATGAATTTCCTTTCTGGAAATGTATATGTCTTGCAATATTTTTACAAATACTGGGTCAACCTTTAAGAAAAAACACGATACACAACTCGCGTGACCCAGTTAACATCGATCAGTATCGAGCAATATTGAATGCACTTGACAATGTACATGAAGATAAACATACCTTAAACACATGCGTTAATGATTTTGTTCATATTGTTGAAGGAACAGCAGTCCCGTATTTAAAAAACAAACAAAGAATAATAATAACAATGATAACCATAGAAACAACAACAACAATACATGGTACGATGATAAGTGTAGAAATAAAAAGCTGCATTTCAATCATACATTCAACAAATTTCGACAATGTATCTCGAATCAGAATAGAAATGAGTTATTAAAGGCTAGAAGTGACTACAAGAAAACCTTACGTAACTGTAGACTTGAATATGATAATAAACACTCAAAACTGCTAGATACTAAACGCTTAAAAATGGGAAAGAATATTGGAAAATGCTTAAACAAAGTGCTGGCCTACCCACACCAAACATACCTGTATCGTGTTTTGAACACTATTTTGAAAGCATAAATAATCCAAATGATCATTTTTTATCCAAATGAAGAGTGCTATATTTTAATGAGAGGTTTGTAAAACAAGAATTTCAAGTAACGTTTGATAAGCTTGAATGTGAAATAAGTCAGGAAGAAATTGAGTAAGCTATACAACAATTAAAAGGGGGGCGTAGCGCCGGGCCTGATAAAAAGATAAATTATTTTTTTATGTACGAACATACAGCGTTTTTGCATTGCCTACTTTCTATATTTAATAAAGTACTATCATTAGGATTTTTTTCGGAAACACGTTCAGAGTGTTTTATATTTCCGCTACATAAAAATGGAGTATTAATAATTGCAATAATTATCGGGGAATTACGTTATTAAGCTCAATGGGTAAAGTGTGCACTAGAATTATTAGCAATCGAATAGATTCATGGGCCGAAAAGTATTTTGTCTATGTTGAAGCGCAAGCTGGTTTTAGAAACGGTATGAGTTCTATAGATAATATCTTTGATTTGCATGGCCTTCTAACACACATGATCAATAATAATAAACAATTATATTGCGGTTTTGTCGATTTTAGCAAAGCATTTGATTATGTGGTTAGACCACAACTGTGGTGTAAGCTTATTCGTCTTGGGGTAAGAGGTAAAATGCAAAATGTTATACAAAGTATGTATTACTCCATAAAATCCAAAATTAAAATTCAAAACACAGTTGGAAAAGACTTTAACTGCTTTTTAGGTGTAAGACAAGGTGAGTGTTTATCTCCTTTGTTTTTCCCTATGTTTTAACGATTTAGAAGAAACGTTTATCTTAAATTGGTACGAAGCAGTTGACCTTCTAATGTTTCAAACATTTATTCTCTTATACGCTGATGATATTGATAAAGCCTTACAATGTGCATTTGAATACTTAGCAACTACTGTCAAAATGGCAAGTTATTGTAAACGAAACGAAGGTTATTGTGTTCCGAAAAGCGAGACCCCTTGCAAGGAACATACAATTTACATATAATAATGAAAAAACTGAAATTGTTAGTAATATGTTTTCTCTTCGAGTCGTTTTTACAAGTGGTGGATCTTTCAACCAGACGTAAATAACATTAGCAGGGCAAGCACGAAAGACCATTTTAAAAATGAAAACAAGAGCTGTGTTTGTGAAACACAATGCCCCCTACTGCGCCGCTTTGAAGACGCACTTCAGCTATTTAAGAAAAAAATGACCGTTGGCCTTGAAGGATGACCTTTACCTTTTACCACTCAAAATGTGCAGCTCCATGAGATACATATGCATGCCAAATGTCAATATTGCAAAAGTTATGACCAAGATTAAAGTTTTGGGACAGACAAACACATACAATGACAGACAGACACATACAATGACAGTCAGACAGGCTAAAAACAATATACCACCGATCATTCGATCCGGGTGCATCAAAATATTTATATACCTTTACCAATTTTACAATAAGCCATCAATTATAATTGTTTGATAAACTAAATAAAACAAATTTGAACTACGGTTGCGAAATATGGGGCTTTCATAATGCACAACATATTGAACGTATTCATACTCAAATTTGTAAAAATATCTTAGGCGTTAAAAAGACCCCAAAATGATTTCGTTTATTGTTAATTAAGGCGACATTCACTTATTGTAAGAAGATATTGTTAAATATTTAAATACTTGTTTAACATAACTTAATAGAAGGCAAAGAAAATAAGTATATTAAACTTACATATAATATGATGAAACATGACTTTGAATTGACACCGTCTAAAACAATTGAGTGAGTTCGTTGCATCTATTGTTGTCAAGTTTAGGGTTTTTAGAAATATGGATACACCAAGGTATAGGACAAAATGAAGTTTTCTTTTCATTATTCAAACAAAGATTTAAGGATTGTTTTTATCAAAATATGAATTAACGATTAACGGAATCGAGTAGAGCCTTGCTTTACGGACATCTTAACATAAACAATGAATTAACAATGTACCTTACAAGCATCGCAAATGGAACCATCGCATTGCTCTTTCTAAACTCAGAGTATCATCTCATCGTTTAATAATTGGCCGCTGGCATAAACCTATTGCTACTCCTTATAATGAAATTAAATGTACAAATTGTCAAAAAAATTGATGACGAAAATCATTTTATCTTAGAATGTTCTTTATTAAATGACTTCAGAAAGAAATATATCGATAAAAATATTGGTTGCGACCTAATATGCAAAAATGTATGCACTTATAAACTCACAAAATGCACCAACACTAAGAAAACTAGCTTGTTTTATATTTCTTGGTTTTATAGCAAAGAATTAACAACTTAATCAATTATATAAGTTATGTCATTCATTAGATTAAAGCTCTTATATATCGTGACATATTTCATAATGAATTATGTAACTTAACTTAAGTTACTTACTCTGTATAATTAAGAAATTCCTTTGAAAAATAACTTATGTATGTTTTGCTGATGTTCATAATATTGTTCTTTCTTACGTCTCAATGTATCTATCGTTCAAAGAAAATTACGATGCGTTTATATGCTCATACTGTGTGATCGACAACTATATCTTGATCGCCTCTGTTAAAGCTCATTTAAGAAATTATTCGATTATTATTATTTTGTAATCCATTTTTTGATTATTATTAATCACTTATAATGGGCTTCTCCATGATTATTGTGTTGTTCATGTACGTTTTATGTATGTTTAGTTTACATGTGATCGGCAACTATATCTTAATCGCCTCTGTTAAAGCTTATTAAAGAAATTATTCGATTATTATAACATTGTAATGCATTTTCTATTTTTATTATTTATCACAAACGATGGGCTTCTTTACTTGTTTTCATGATTATTGTGTTGTGCATGTACGTTAAATGTATGCTGTTTTTACTTGTGAGTGTGGGCATGTGTGTGTGGGAGTGGGCGTATTCGAGAGCGTGTGTGCGTGCGTGTGTATATTTTGCATTTTGCTTTGCCTTCGTTTTTGTTTATTTTATTGTGAATATATGTTGTCCTCATGTGCCTAATATGGCGTATTGGATAGAAATACACACCTACCATATCAGACATCAATCGCATGGTGCTGGCGATGGTCGATGAGGTGAAGCATACCGCTCAGCCACCAGGGGACGCGCTCAAGGTTACAGACCACGTCCGATCATTATCGGTTTTAATGACCACAAAAAAGAGCGATAGACCATTACACGAATATGATTAGATACTTTTCGGCAAGTATGTAGACAATTTCAAACAAGTATAACCCAAGTTATATAATTTACCACGAAATAGCAAAGATACAGCTATTAATGCTGCTATTGGAATTATTTTACAACTCTGTGAAGAAACTTTCTTTTCAATAGTAAAATTCAGATTTGTAACAGACGATAACGTGGGTGAAGAAACATTTTGCTCTATTACGGGAGTGTACGTCGTGGACTTTCTTCTACTAAAACACGAAACATTTATCTAATTTCAGAATGCTGTGTACACGACTTTAACTTATTATCGCACCAAGCATACCTATCGTTAATCATCTTTATATACAAATAATAATGTATCACACAAACAAGCAACAAACAAAAAACTAGTTGTTTAAAAACCCCGTTTTTAGTTCGCAAATAGTCTTTAGTAATACCACACATTGAAACACGAGCTGTGTTTGTGAAACACAATGCCCATATGCGCTTTAAAGCCATATATTTGACCTTTGACCTTGAAGAATGACCTTGACCTTTCACCACTCAAAAGTGCAGCTGCATGAGATACACATGTATGCCAAATATCAAGTTGCTATCTTCAATATTACAAAATGACCAAGGTAAAAGTTTTGGGACAGACACACACAATGACAGACAGGCCAACAACAATATACCCCCGATAATTCGTTCCGGGGGTATAAAAATGTATCGCGGTTGTGCAAAACGACGGCGGTGTGACGTATAAGAATTTGGGCAGACGAAAAATGTATTGTATTTAACGTTGAATATTCTAGTTCTAACAATTTTTGACTTGACAACTTTTCTCTAAGATTGTCTTCTGAGAGTTTTTCTAAACATATATTTAATTATTTTTTAAGACCATTTTTAGTGAAAAAACGTTGTTAGAAAATACAAGGAATTTAGAATGTCTGTCCAATATAGATAGTAATTTGTGCACGTATTTAAAAAAAAAAAAAGTAATACCCTAAAAAAAATGTAACAATAAGACTTACCAGGTCACTGATAATAATTCATGTGTGCATTATATATAACAATAAATACAATTACTACATAAGTAGTCAAACCTTGCTTAAAGCATATGCAATCATGAAAATAATTTATTTGACAACGAAAATACAATTACGATTCATTTGAATGGTCCATATAATGCATTTATAACCCATTTAGTTGTTCAAAAGCACACACATCGACATTTTTATATTAACGGAATGAAAATTTGTATTGGGTACAGACATGACATTCTTTTCTTGATGAATATTTGTCATTGTCACGTAATTGCTCTATTTGTTATGATTAAATGACGAAATAATTAATCAGCCAATGTATACATATTTAATAATGATTACATCCATCTGATATTGTTCCTAACCTAAAGCGTTAGAAGCCAAGCACATATACTCACCCGAATCCAGCTCGGTTATCAAGGTCAGTTCGTGTTTGAAAGAAGTCCGATAGAGAGCTTTAAACAAATTATTTAAACAGTTTAAAAACTCAATGTCTGGAGTGGGATTACCATCCCCATGAGTTCAAACGAGATGTTACTTGTATCATTTAATGTTATGACTTTCTGGTCGTTGAATTCATATACAAAAAACCTTCATATTAAAGCTGGATCTATCGAAAACAAAATTAAACAGGTGTTTTGTTTATTAATTAGCAATTTTTAGATAATAATTTTTTAGGGAAATCGGTAATTGGGCATGCCGGTTGTTTAATCCGATTAGCAAATAAACTTGTTTTCGAATGTTTGTATCGTTATAGAAAATGTAGACGTACCCCGAATTTCCACCTTGAAGTGTCCACCTCTTTGTCCGACGAAGAGATCTGCTCTTTTCTATTGACTTCCTCGCACATAGTAAAAATATCAACAAGTATTCTTGAAGTAGATTGACATTTCCATCATGTGCGGAATTAATCATTGTGATGTTCGGATAAGCACGTTGATGGATACAACTGTTACTGAATTAGTGAGCTTTGATGCAACCATCAACAAACACAACTGGGCGGGTCTATACGTGTATTTTTCTACCTTAAAACAAAGCTTCACAAAAATGAACAACATACAAGACAACATATTAGAGGCATATACGCGAAAAGCCTTACACAAAATCATCTTCCACACACACATTTGACGCACCAAAACATTCATTTTGAATAGAACGGACAAAACTACTGGTATTGTATGTGTGGATAATGACGGACATTTACAGAGTTAGTTAATTGGTTCTCTAATTCCCGTAACCGATGAGCCTGCGCCTGGGAAGTTGCATATTTTATCAACGAGCATATTACTACCAAAGACGCACATGACGATTAATCTGAAAACAGCCATTGGTTCTGTAGAACAATAAATAGGCGAATCTAAACATGATGTGTTTAAATTCAATAGCATGTTCTTATTTCCGCGACGCATATGTATACATTTCTGTTATTTTGGAAATGCCATAGAGCGGAAAAGAAACTCGACGATGAGAAAACTGTGATTCTCTGATCAATTAAACGATACACTGTTAAACGATGAGGAACTCGATTTAAGACTGCTTATTTGTTAAATAAAGCTCGATAAATGTGATCCCGTCACAAGCGATAAAAGCTTTAAAACAAGACGGGCAAATGCTAATCCTCTCTTGACTTTCTCAATTGAATAATTATTCTTATCCGGGATAGAGAATAAATGGTGTGCTTTGTTTTTATCTTAGTTTCCATATATGGGCGCTTAATAACTCCCGTGTTGTTTGGTCATCGTTTATATAAACCAATCAAGGGTGTGGGTTCATATAAAACTAACACAAGTTTAGCCTTAGTTTGCATCAAAAGGTTCAATATTTATTTCAAAATAAGGATTTGAAGATAATCTTATGCTGAAAGGTAAAGTGTCTATGCAGTAATAAAATTCATTATTACTTTCACTAGGTGTGTATTTGTTAAAAGTGTTTTAGATAATAGTAAATATATTAAGAAGAAGTATTTTAAATGCATGGGGACATCCATGCTTAAGTACTTTCAATTATCTTATACACATAGTATCGAGTCCTCAATCTGTAATTGCTAATCAAATGAACACTTTAAAAATGGTACCTTAGTCTAACTGAAATGATATATAAAAATGTGTGTGCATTTACAAGTGTTAATGTTCGTTTTTATTGTAATTAATCTTAAAGTTATGTTTGACGTACACAAACTCATTTGTCTTATATATAATTGGTATATATATATATATGTTTCCATACACGTTGACAATTGCTATTTAAAAGTCGTAATGAAATGTCCGTCTATTTGAACTAAACATGGCATTTGTAGAAGAAATTTGGTGGTGCAGGTTGATAAATGTATATGAGAAGTAGAAATTGTATGAGTATAATACAATATAAAGCGTACCGATTCCGATATCGCGCGTAACATATATACCAATTCTAATTCAATAGAAACATACTTCAAAATATCCCAAAACGATTTGTACTATTTATACTAATGGGACGTGTACAAACACATGATACAAACACCTAAATTGCGAATTAAGTGTTTTAAACATATTTTCTTAGATGAACACTTGTTTGTTGTTCCTTTCGTCACGTAGTGAATGCTGTTATATATTTATAATAGCTATGTATTTTATTCTGCTAATGCCGCGTCTGCCTGAGTTCCGCGACAATGATTTTAAATAAGATTCTAGATTTTGATAGTGAAATAATTTAATTTCAACGCGTATAAAAAGTATTTGTTTTTAACCTTTACAAGCTGAGTTAGTAAATAAGTATTCATTTGAAATAATGGCTCCATAGGTTATTGCACTTAACTTTCGATTGAAGTTCTACGAGGTGCATGCATTGACTCCATTTTGAGGTGTATATTGTTGAAATAAACGCGAGTAAAACACTTTGCTTTATTTAAGTATTGTTGTATAAAGCTGTAACGCGAAGAACAATGAATTTACTTGTTTTATTTTCATGACGTCACTCTATGTTATGTTTTTGTTTCTTGCAAAATTTGCTCGTCACAAACCACTCGCCACGGTTCATGTTTGTTTAACTTTGTTTAATAAACTTAGCTTTATTCTACTCTAACCTAGCATTATCTGCGATTGTAATTGCCTGTATTCTGAATGGTCGTTTCATTTATTAACACCTTTGACTAACTTGTATGACAATTAATATCGATGGCGGTTATAGAAAAGGTTGTGGTACTGTTAAAATATATATGAATGCAAAGCATTATGCAAGCGCTTATTGCATGTATAAGTGTGTCATTTTAGTATTTGTTCTCGACACATTTGCTTTTAAATCCTATAATCATTATAAACATTAGTAATATCAAAACATACCTACAAAACAATATTTGCTTTTTGCAATTATTCAGGTTAATTTCCATATAGTTTTTATTCGGGTCAATCAAATAGCATAGTGCCAGCGCGCACTTGTTCGTGCGGATACCCTCTATGCTCTTCTGTTGTATACGAGGTTTTATAAGATAGTTATTTACGTTTCAATTTCACAATTATTCATAAATTCCATTAACATAAAACACAAGTTTTCTATTGCTGTTAAAATATGAGATAACATAATTTATGGTTATAGTCAACATAAACCATTTACAAAATAGGTAAAATTGATTGAACACTTCACGACGCTTCCCATATTCCTTAAATATGCACATTGATGTAACACTGGGATCATCAGACTCACCATGGATATGCCATCATTGTGCTTCAAATACATTAAATAAGTCAATTACTACATGGGATATGTTCCAATTTAACGACTCATTTTTTGTGGAAGACAATATTAATACTAGTCTTCATTCCTCGCATTCCGAAGACCCTGAGGAAGAAAACGACGCTCCGTCTCCTTTTACTGAGCTTATAAACCTTAGAAATAAACATCCAAATAAATTTATTGTATCACATCTTAATATAAACAGTTTAAGGCACAAATTCTGTGAAATTTCAGAGATTCTAGAACAAAAACTTGTTGACATACTATTTATTTCGGAAACTAAACTTGACTCAACATTTCGTAATGACTTATTTCATGTGTCAGGGTACAAGCTTGAGAGGCAGGACAGAAACAGCAGAGGAGGCGGGATAGCTGCATTCATTCGGGCAGAAATTCCAGCACGCCGTCGGAGGGACTTGGAGTCTAAACACCTTGAAAATATTCTATTCGAGGTAATACTGAACTCTAAGTGGGCAATATCATGTGTGTATAGACCGCCCAATATAACTGACCGTGATTTCTTTCAGAATCTTACTATTATGTCAGACAATATTTTAACTAAATTTGATCACTTTATGATTATAGGCGACCTAAATTATGACCTTCTATATGACAAAGGTCGGCCACTTTTAGATTTTACAGAAATTTTTGATTTGCACTGCTTGGTAAAAAACCCTACATGTTTTATGAAAAACTGTACTCCATCCTTACTAGATGTTATACTTACAAACTCTAGATCACTATGTATGAAAACCCAAAATTTTGCTACTGGAATTAGCGATTGTCATAACTTTATCTGTACCGTTATAAATAATACTACTCAAAAAATTGAAAAGGTTAAAATAAGTTATAGAAGCTTCAAAAATCTCGATGTAAATGCCCTAAATGCTGATCTGTCAAATATCAGAATCCCAAATGATAATGAGATTGACCCTAGATCAGAAAATGTAAATAATTTGTATCAAAATTTTGAATCTGCTGTTTCAGACATCTATGATAAACATGTACCAGTAAAGCAAATGTACAGAAAAGCGAAGCAAGTACCTTATATGAACAAAACATTACGTAAAGCAATTTATCTTAAAAAGATGTACCTGCACAAATTTCAAAAACTTAAATCACATGAAAATTGGGAAATTTATAGGAAACAAAGAAACCTAGTAAATAAATTAAAACACAAATCAGCAAACCAATATTTTCAAGAAAGATGCATTGGTGGGGTAAAAAACTCAGACTTTTGGAAAACTATTAAGCCATTTCTATCAAATAAATCAAGTACAGAACTGCCAAAAATAATTCTACATGAAAACAACAAAATCACAACGAAAGACAACGATAATGCTGAAATTTTTAATTCATACTTTGCTAATGTTGCCCAGTCCATCGGGGAAAACTACACTTTTGATTTAGATAGTCACCCAAGTCTCAAAAAAAATCATGAAAATTATCCAGACATGTGTACCTTTAATTTTAAACCAGTAGCCATGTCCGATGTTGCCAAAGTAATTAATATGCTAAATGTAAAGAAAGCCACTGGAGTGGACAAAATATCAGCTAAGCTTTTAAAAATTGGTAAACCGGCTTTAACTGAACCTCTTACTAATCTTGTGAACATTTCTATTGCCACAAGTACTTTTCCAGATAAACTCAAAATAGCACAAGTAACACCCTTATATAAGAAAAATGACCCTTTTTTGCAAAGCTAAGTATAGACCAGTAAGTGTCCTACCAATGCCCTCTAAAAATTTTGAGAAAGTAATTGCTAATCAACTTAACTCTCATTTTGATAAAATTTTTAATAAATTTTTATGTGCATTTAGAAAGGGACATGGCTGTCAAACCACCCTATTAGAACTTCTGGAGGATTGGAGGCAGGCTCTCGATAAAGACCATTACGCCGCAGCAATTATAATGGACCTGTCCAAGGCCTTCGATTGCCTGCCGCACGATATATTACTGTCAAAGCTGTCAGCGTATGGTATGTCAGAGCCTGCGTCCAGACTCCTCCAGTCTTACCTTTTTAACAGAAAGCAGCAAATCAAAATAGGAGATACAGTTAGTTCATGGGCCAGTATAACAAAAGGAGTACCCCAAGGGTCTATCCTGGGGCCCTTACTGTTCAATGTCTTTATTAATGATATTTTCTATTTTATAAACAAATCTACCCTTTACAATTATGCAGATGATAATACTCTTTCATTTTACACAACAAACTTTGATGAACTTATAAGTGTTTTACAACATGAAAGTAACATTCTTATTGATTGGTTTCACTTTAACAAGATGCAAGCTAACCCTGACAAATTTCAATCTTTTGCAATAGGCAAATTAACTTCTTGTAAAAAACCGTCTTTTAAGATAGGTGATGCTACTATAACTTGTGAAAAAGTTGTTAAACTACTTGGTATTGACATAGACTATAAACTAAATTTTGATACTCATATACAAGGATTATGTAAGAAGGCAGCCACTCAAATTAACATCTTAAAAAGAGTTGGTAGAAATTTGAGTGTAAAAAGCAAGCTTTTAATTTTCCATACCTTTGTATTATCAAATTTTAATTTTTGCCCAATGACCTGGCATTTCTGTTCAGAAACTAATATTAAAAAGATGGAAAAAATTCAAGAAAGGGCAATTCGTTTTATATACAACGACTATAGCACTCAATATATCGATCTTTTACAAAAGGTAGACCTTCCGTCCTTGCAAATAAGACGTATAAGATCAATGGCTATTGAAACATTTAAAATCATAAATGAAATTTCTCCACCTTTGTTAAATGATTTAATTGTTAAGAGACAGTCAACCATAAATTTTAGATATACCAATATTTTACAGATACCACAGGTACGCACAACAACATATGGTAAAATTCTTTTAGATATGCTGCCCCCTCGCTGTGGAACTCCCTACCAGAAGATTTTAGAAAATGTACAAATTTTTCGCAATTTAAAACTTTAATTGGGACATGGAATGGAAAAATCTGTAGGTGCAAATGCTGTAGACTGAATGGGATTTCCACAGCAAGGGAGCATCACATCACTTAGTTTCAAGTACACTTTCTGCTATAATGTTATATAATGTCAGTTTTGCTTAGCTTTGTGTGTTTTGGTTGCTTAGCATGCTCTATATGCTTTATTTTTACTTAAATGTTATATGCTGTTAGTGTTTTTCTTAGCTTTGTATGCTTTGTGTGCTTTGCATGCTATATATACTTTGTAGGCCCTATATGCTTTATATGCTTTGTGTGATCTGTATGCTTTGTACACTTTGTGTGCTTTGCATGTTTTTTGTGTGCTTTATATACTTTATATGCATTGTTTGCATGTATACTTTGTGTGCTTTGCATGTGTTTCTTGCTCTATATACTCTATATGCCTTGTTTGCTAGGTGTATTTTTGTGTGCTGTGTATGCCTAGTATATTTTGTATGCCTGGCATGCTTTATGTGCTTTATTTGCGTTGAATTGCTATGTATGCTATGTATACTTTATGTGCCCTACGCTTTGTATACTCAGGTTGCTTTGTACGCTCCGTACGCTTTGTATGCTCTGCATGCTATGTATGCTCTTTATGCTTGATATGTTTTTTATGCTCTGCATGCTGTGTCTTAGTTGATATTTTATTCTTTCTCTTAAAAAATTATCTGACTTTTAATGTAAACAAATCTAAATTTTTTAGTACCATATCTGATGTTGTAATATCATGCTATATATTTATATGTATATCTGCCTTTTAATTGTAGAACAAATTGTTTCCAGTCTTTCAGCTTTTATACACTTGTTATTTCTTATTCATCATGTTTTATAGTCGGTTGTACAAGCTGTCTGAGCTTATGTTTGTTGTTTAACCCTTGCCGACTCAAAATAAATCTTATCTTATCTTATCTTATCTTATCTTATCTAAACTTCACAAACGATAGTTATGGAGATAGCTAAAGCATCTAAAGCATCTAAACAGATGTCATGTTCTATTATACATAAGTCATTAATTCAATCGTTACTGTTTTACTTTTACAGATAGCACTTGATTATTTGCTGTTGTTTTGTTTATTTTTAAATAGATCTTTTATTTACGAACACATCATTGTACAACGCATGGTATAATAATATTAGTTGTCACATAGTTCTAGGAATTTAGGTTTCCCACGAATTATACTCTTAAAAATATGCTTAATGTTAAAAAGAAATGAGTTAAACTGTTTAATAGTGTTCATTTACTTGTTAATTCCGTTATAAAATATATTCTTCTACAATTTTCTCATCTTTTAGTTAATATCCTAGCTCGCATTTACAAACATATGTAATTATGGTTATACCATAACATACAAAAAAGCAACACAAACATCAAAGGAAGCAACACTTCAAAAGATGTGCTCACACTACTTAACGGTATAGATTTTGAGGTTTGTTGTGACAGAAATAGGCTTTTTGACAAAGAAGCATCAACTAATGCAGAACAGGTATAATTTTTAAATCTGGCTGTGTCAATATTCAAGATGGTAAGAATTGCGCCGACGTCCGTCAATGCTATTTTTATTCATCTTTCCGTTCCTCCTCGTACAAATAGCACACGTAGAATGCTATGCATTCCTCAATAGCGGTCTGAACATTCTTCAAATTTGTGTACGTGAATCGCACACCTCCCTTGGCAATGCATTCAAGCGTAATGTTATTTCCATCCGGGGCCTCTGATGGACCTTCTACTTTGATGGAGGTGACTGTAATATTAACAAATGTCAATTAAAATAAACGTTAAATATACGAAGATACTTATATATCCCCTCAAACAATATGTTTCTGTGTATATAAGGGGTTATAATATACTATCTATTTGATGCATTTCAGCCGCTTGCGTCGACATTATTCAAAACTTTGGAAAAAACAACACAACTAAACTAAACAATTACCTGGTAGTAAAAACAAAGCGCTAACGCCAGCATTAAAACACTTGTCAACAATTTCTGGAAATACAACAATATGTATAAGTACAGTTAGAGATCAGCAACCATCTATTTCTAAACATATTTGCAAAAATGCACTATCCTGTTTATTATGAGAAACAACTACATAGAGTAGTTGTTATTAAAAACAATAATTAAACCGAATTATAGGGAGTAAAATACATTTACCATTTGAGTCCGTGTTACATTAGGTTTGATTATTACTTAAACCATGTCGATCTCATACAAGATGTCACGCCTGATTGTATGCCTGAAACTAAAGCAAATAACTGATTATAATTTTTGGAATCTATATTACATTTGTTGTGTTTTCTTGTTTTTATTTTTATTTTCTTACCGCCATTTTGCTTTAATAATGTACATTTATGTATAACCCAATATGAGACATAACTGCTATTACGCATTCGTATGTGAAGTGTATTGTTTGGTGCTGTTGTAATATTGTAATGTACCCTCGTTACTTATATATTATAGGGTAAACATATATCGTAGAGGAATTCACTTGCGAATTCAAAAAAGGGAACAATAAAAAAACACTCCGTACACCATTTAAGTTAGAAAAGCATGGCTTAGGCAATACAGTCCAGAGTGAGTATTGTACAGTTAATTCTAATGCTTGAGGCTTCCGGCCAATTCCATGCATACTGGTATAACACACAGATTATCTCATAGTTACAAACAAGTGTAACAAAATGCATGAAAGAAAAATATTATAATAAGCTTAAATGTCATAAAATATATTTACACAATTTCGCCGTATTTGTACGAAGGAAATTGTACTTACAGTTACATAAAGGTTGCATAACACTTCTATTATTTAGGAGCGTGATTTTACATTAATTACTTTGATCAAAATATTTTCGTATTAGATTCCTTAGGATCTATAGAGACTATACAAACTGTAGAAATTAAGTAATAAATTATGTTTCGTAAACAGTAAGTCACGTTGTAACCGACTTTCATAATGATCTGAACAAATATTCAACTGTAACAGTGCGTTTTAGTTGTTTTCAGTTTGGAAGATTCGATCCAGATACAATTTTACATATTCGGTAAATTAGATAAAAATGTACCATACATTGCGACAGTCCGCAATAAGCGTGTTTGTATGTAAGGTTAGTTTTCTACAGATAAACATTATGAATTACGGTTGTATGTTGCCTTTTAAAAAACGTTACGAAAATATCTGTTATGTCCCATATGTCAGATTATACGTATCCTTTATTTGCATGTCTATTCGTTCGAAATGAGTATCATCTCATGCAGTGTGATATGCATTTAATGGTAGCGTTTCCTGTTATTTCTGATCTAGTTATGATGCACTGAATCTTAATATTATCTGATTAAATGCAATGACTCGAACATGCTTAAAAGTAAAAACATTTCAAAACTTGACGATTGTGTGGTACAAGGAGCTTCAAAATAACACCAGATACCTTCTTGATAATACTCTTGTGTGAATACTATACCATATTCGATTGGTCATGTTTATATTAAATTGCATGTGGTCCAACACTGGGTCTTTGGCAGTAAACTGTATATTCCTGTTATACTGATATTACTCAACAAGTTCATATATTGTACAGACGGAATTATATCAGGCATATGAGGTTTATCTTATACGATAATTCGCATGTAACCAAACGTATGGACAGATGTATCTAATTTACTTTATAAATTATAATGTTTATGTTACATGTTGTGACGGATGTACTATTGAATATGAAATGCTCATTCGTCTTAAATTAAAGACTAGCGGGTGTTCAAAAGAATTTCGCTAATGATAATGTTTCAGGGATTTCATTATTCCTATAATTATTGTCATAATGTTTAGCACATATTCAATAAACAGGCAAAATGGCAGTCACTCAATTCATACGTGTTTATGTTGTTTACGTTTCGTAAGTTGTCTAATACACGTTTTTTTTTCAGAACAGCACTTCAATTTGTTCGAGGTTTGTCTATAAACATATTACAGTTGTTGATGTATGAAAATAGTATGCATGTACAATGAACAATTTGCGCCCTAAAATGCACATAAAACGTGAAATGCGTTTAAGGGACCGTCAACCAGATTGACGAAAAAAAGTGCTAATATACCGTACTTTTTACAATTATTAGTTTATATTGATTAAAATATCACGACTGGTATATTACATTACTTGAACAAGTTGTTAAGTTTTCAAATTTCCATTTTTCATATGCTATTTTATGTCACTTTTTGTTCTGACTCTGCATGGTGTCCCATAATTTATTTTTCCAATATTAATAGTTTATCATTCTATATAAAACATAACGTGGTAAAATAATATATTATCCCAACAGTATTTCATATTTGAAAAACTTGTACTTAAACAACTGCTCATCACTTTTATAAGGTAATTAGTTAGCAAACTACAGCGTCGATTACTGTACTGTACGAATACGTGATAACAACACTCCGTTTTAAAGGCTTTCTGGTAATGTGCTGTTTTATATCATAAAACGTCTTTAAAAAGTATTGTGGACAAAGAAGATTAAATGTATAGCTACAGCATTGCCAACAATATTATTTGTACAATTAGGCACATACTGCATGTATGAACATGTATGACATTAAGCATTCTGACCTAACACTAGATAAATAGTCACGCTACATTTACATTACAGCCTAAAGAGATGAATATAGTAATTGCAGTTTCCGTTATTCAACATTTCCTTCCGCCCGTCAGTTGTTGAAAGGATTCGAATGAATTTTTTTATAAAGATAGAGGGCTGTTACGGAAAGTGCAGCATTACAAGGCTCTCTCTTCAGCATTTAAACAATTCATGGTTTTAAGTTGATATACTTATGCAGAGCATATCTCCTGTAGTATTAAAGATTAAGATTAAGATATTTATTCAGAAGTATCCATTTATTTAAGGCATTGATAGTAAGTGAGTATAAAGTGACTGTAAGACCCAACTCTCTTATCAGTATGTTGTGATGTTATACTATTTTTTTAATTTAGCTAGTTTCTTTGTGTGGAACATAAGTCTGCATGTATTCATATGATCATTCATACAATGATAAGTAACTTAAAATATATCATGTACCATAAATGTATCCTCAGTATTAACAGAGTTATTGCCAATAATAAATTAATAAATATTGAAGGGTAATAATCTTACATGCAAAGAATGACTGGTTAAGTACAATGGATTAAACTGGAACACGATTGATTGATAATGGTCTTTGAGATGATGTTCATAGAAAAAGTACCATAACTCTTGTTTTTCTTCAAAATATATATTGTTCATGGTCTTGATATAATATTTTACATCGTATCCATAAAATCAAAGATATTGATAGGGCATGTTAAATATCTACAAAAAGTATTTGCGTAGGCGTATAAAACAATATATAACTTTATTGTCAGTGTTTTTGGAGTTATCGCCTTGGTAGTTTCCATGTACAAAACTCAAAGACACATTCTATTTGTATTTGCAAATCATAACACAAATAGTAATAAAGGAATCACATTAAACATCATTCAAGGATAGAAACATTTCGAGGTAGAGCGAAATACAAGAATCATAACGTTGTCTTTGATATTTATTGAGTAATTGTACATTGTATCATGCTGACATGTACAAAGCAGTTATATTTGAATAAAACTGAATATAATGAACATGAAATTTCGTTTATCAATTGCGGACACTGAACTTTTAGATCTCACTTCATACATGAAACATGTCTGTCTTGCCAAACAATGAAGATCAATAACAATCTTTGGTATGTACTTCTGGACATTTCGCACTTATACTTATAGCGACATTACTTGTTTAAAATATGTTAACTAATCAACCGATTTAAGCGTGTTTTGATTGTTTTATGAGTTGTTTCAATTGAATGCTGCATACAAGAATGCATATCAAACGAACAAACAATATAACCGCAAAACAAACAAAGCAAATGGTTTCACTAACATAAATGGGAGTGTTATTTCAAGTTCGTGTCTTTATGTATGTACCAATAACAGACACCATATTATAGGCAGTAGGATACTACTGTGCATTCACAGATACCTTAAGATGATAATGTTACATCCGATTACTTATTATTATAATCGAACAAGACAACAATTAAGATGCTTCAACAATAGTAACATACTACTAAAAGTAACAATACCCATCGTCCGAGTCGGTTGTTCCATTTCGTGTTCGCAGAAAGTTCTCAACCACCTTTGTCTAATTATAAACATTAATTACATTGGGTATTTGTTTGCATACGAGTAGTTCGTTGCGTGAGGTTTAACTTTAAGTTTAAAAATGAAGTTTGTATCGGATGCATAGAATACACTCCTCAATAAAAGACGTATACCGGATTAAATTAGTTTAATAAAAACACTAATCTTGGGTAAAGTTTAGCTTAATTTGGAATGCGTTTAAAAGCACATATCGTATCATCATGTATTATTTCAAAGTGCCATCAATAGGTAAAATGAGTCAGAGAAGTTATACCGAAATATTAGTGGGGTTTTCCATAGTCGCAATTCAGGGTAAGTGTATGAAACCATACGTGTGTGGATGTATATTGATGTCCGCTCATCGTTGGTTTATAACATTGAACTCATGGTCTGGTATAATATACTAAATGGTATGATAAAATCCCATTAACCCCAGTATAAGTATGCGTGAACAAATTGAAACAAAACCAGTTTACATACCATCGCCTGTTTTGAAATTTACAATAATAATGTACTATATTCATGGTTTCGAAGCCCGGTCTCGTCCAGCCTGTGAACATAACTTGTAGGAAATTATTTAATCCTTTATACTGCCATTATCTTCTTACATCTGATTTAAGTAGGGCCATCGTCACTTCTAGTATTCTGTCCATTGTGGGAAAATGTGTCGAGTAGAAGTAGAGTCGAAGAAAGTTCGCATCCATGCTTTATGTTGTCTATGATATAAATGTAATGTGAAAACGCCGGATGCTACATTTTAATCTGCATCGTTTCATCGTACTTTGATCGAATGTCAACTAAGTACATGCTAGAATTGTACTTGAATGGCCTTAAAGGAAGGACTAGCGGACAAAAATATCTCTCTTGTTTGTTGATTTTCATGATCCTGTATATATATTAATTTTTTTTTGACCCATGATGTGAAAAAACCGTCAAGTAGACTGATATATTTTACGTCCAGCAACAATATCATATCTGGTGCTTTATTGATTCACCGAAGAAAATCACCGCAGTATGAATACACAGCGAACTTATATTCGTAGTGCTTTACGTATGCATGCACTTCTTTAAAAATAAAAAAAATGTAAAAACATGTCGCAGTAAACAGTTGCTTTAAAAATGTTAAAGTGCAAGAAAGCAAAATCATGGTAACTTACGATGCGACCAACTTTTGTAAGGAACGTGCTATTATCATCGTTTTCATTATACTCATCCTAATACGCATCGTCATCAGCATCAGCATCAGAATCAATACCGTCGCTGTTATTTTCAGTAATAATTATTGCTATGACTAACAGGAAGTTATTAACCAGTCGCCCTATTCAAAACTCAGCAATACAAAAAGACCAGCCCACCACTTACACACGTGATTCCCCGGACAATTAGTTGTTGTACGCCCTGATTGAGCGCTGTCTTTATTTCCTTGTGCGCATGGCATGAACGTTCAAATATGTCAAGTTGAAATATGTTTTAATCAACGCAAAATATTAGTCATCCACATAAGCCGTATGTACTTTGTTGGCCATATGTAAGTGTAAATTGATGTTTTAGCCATGTTTTGTTCCAGTAAAGACCCACACACGAAATGTTTGAACATGTTTACAAACATTTTACCGATTTTCAAACTGACTTCTTTAAAAAATATTATTGTAACTTCATTAATCTAGACCGAAATTTGAATTACATTATGGTTAATTGTGAACATATTTTAGTTCTTTATTAAACGTAATGACTATATCTTCTTACCGCGATAATAACGCACTATTCTGGTTTCATGACACGGTTCTCGATACGGATACGCTGGACGTAAACTGGCGCATTTCCTGAACGTGGGCTAACATGTATGATAAACGCATACAGAGGATGTCAATTTTTATTCAATCATATTAATGAAGCATCATACTATACAGCAAGTTTAACATGCAACACATTTGAACAAAATATTGGTATATATTGGTTTCAAATTTAAGGATGTGGGATGCTTAAATTATGTCTGATTAATTGGTGTGTGCTAAAGTAGCAAATCAAAGAAAACATGCAATTTAAGGAATAACATTATAGTAATTATGACACGTATTGTACATTCCAAGCTACATGAAAACTATCAATTTGTTAGTAATATGTTAAAGGGTCTTCTGAGTAATATTAAGATCTTTATTTTACACTCCTAATGTGCTTTATAATAATGAAAATTGTTAATGTTATTTTTAAATGTTTTTCGTATTGATATAAAATGGGTATACTCTTGCTATCATGTTTGACAAGAGTAGCAGTATATATGAAGCATTTTCTTGATATCAAATGTATTGTTACTAGCTCTGTTATGATATTTTCACGGTACATCAATTAAGTGTTTCCGGTGTTTACAGGGAAAAGGTTTTATATTACTTTTCATTAGCCAAATGTTTTTGTACGTTTCTAAAAGTTAAATAGGTGTATATGTACATTATTTATTATATAGTTTTATGTTTAATCGTTTATTTTTATTATAACCGACATGTGTGGTCTAACAAATATCGTATTAATCCCCTTGTATAAAACTTCGACAGGATACTAAATATAACATCGTTTCGTTTTTATGTAGAATGAGCGGATGTGTGCCCTATGACGTTCCTTCCGAAAGTTCAATTTTCTGTGGAAATACTGACATCTTTTGACAATAGTGATTGCGGAAAGGTCTCAACCGCACAATCGGTAAGGTCACAACCGCACAATCAGATATTGTTTATTGTTTGATGCTTTTGTGGTCATCAACGCATGCATATATAAGTTCGTCACAACGTCGATAATATGTTAAGGGTTGCTATAATTTATCATTTTTGCGCACATATTTTCAAGAACAATTCTTTAAAAAAAACGTAATAAAATGAATGCGGTTTCGAAAAAATTAAACCTACAATGAGTAGAATTACGCCTTTAAACATCAATTATATGTCCGTGTTAGCTGTTCCAATTAAATCCCTCTGATAAATTGTTGCACGAATGCTTTGAGAAAATAATTGTTATTAGAATTAACAGAATAATCGTCGGCCTACTAAACTAAACACACTGGAAACATTTCTTTCGATTTTCTAAAACGACTCTCGAACGTGTTCTTCAGCACGGAAGTCACGCTTGTCACGTCTGAGATATATTATTATACGAAATAAAACTTATAATTATCACATATTATTATAACTCAAACATGGTGTAAAAACTGGTGTTGCTTCTGAGAACGTTTTGATTCCACAGATAAGGCTTAATGTGATTAAGTACTAAACTTTAAGAAATTTAGTTACTCATATTTGCAATATTTCCATGCAAGTTGAGGACGATTAGGTTTTTACATTAAGAAATTGTACAGGGTTATATTTCAGACTTTTTTTAAATTAAATTACAAGTCAAAAAAAATATTTATACACACGTTTCTACTAATGTTATGGTCATTCAAAATGTCCCATACAATGCACATTACTTTACTATCTAAAGGTCGATCAGCTTGCACGCTACGTATTTAAAGGTGGGTTTCCACAGCCGATCCGATCAACTCGATCACCGAAATTTCCCGACCAAACCCGACCAAGCTCGACTAAAAAGGGTATACACGACTTCTTCTCGACCTCTTGTCGATAACACACGACCCCCACACGACGTCCACTCAACCATCCTTCTGATTTCCTCTGGATCATCTCGACCTATACGCGAGCCCTATACGATCTCAGCTCGACATAGTGGACTCAGCTCGACCTCAGCTCGATCGCAACCAGATCTTCACACGACCAGATCGTAATGGTCGTACTACAGTCGTACAAAGCGATCTAAAATAACTCGGGTAGAGGTCGAGCGGATCGGGTACAGAGCTCGTGTATGGTCGAATAGCAATCGGGAAGTGATCGTGTACGGTCGAGTAGCCGTTGGGTAGCTGTCTAGTAAATCTGTACATCAAATCGAATAGAGGATCGTGTTGCGATCTAAAATAACTCTGGTAGAGGTCGAGCGAATCGGGTACAGATCGTGTAAAAGATGTCAATCAGATCGCCACACGATTGCTTCACGATCTTCTACTCGACTAATACACGACCACTTCCCGAGCGCTTCTCGATCCATTTCCTACTCGACCGCTACTCGATATTTTTTGACATGTCAAAAAATATAGGGTTGAAAGCCCGACCGATTCCGGCCTACCCGACCACTCATGCCGACCGAACCAGACCAGTACCCGACCGCTTGGTCGGGCTTGATCGAGTTAATCTGATCGGCAGTGGGAACCCAGCTTTAATTGAGTATTTTTGTATGCATACACATAACTGATGTACAATGAAAATTGCTGCTTACACAATAACACACCTGACATGTTGTTGTTTTTTTGCAATAAAATATAATTATTAAAACATGAAATTACCGTACGAATTTTAAATATGTACACGACATCTAAATGGAATATTGTACTTATAAACGCTACATAATGAAATAGTGAAAATACTATATACACATGACAAATAAAAACTGATGTACAATCCCAATTGCTGCTTACAAAATGATACACTTTAAATGTGTTATTTGTTGACAAGCTTAAAAATAAATCATCTTATACAAAGGAGAAAAAATAATATGTACACACGAAGATACTGTACAAAGTAAGCACAATTAGTTTCGACATGCGTTTTAAATATGCATACAATGCATACAGGGTTTCACAAATAACTGTAAAATTACATAGTTCAATCGAACAGTACACGATCCTGACCAGGAAACGCAATCAAACCATCCGTTTTTAAACGCCATCCAGTTTTCTCTCCGAGGCATCATCTGCGTCTTCTAACGGTTCTCTGAAGATGCAATCATGAAACAATACGTAGTGTGGTGTTGTTAATCTTTCAATCAACAACCTCTGCAATTTATGATGTGTTGTTTGTAACGAATAACGAGTTCTATGTAAATATATATCATCGACTTAAAAAAGTCAGTTAAGTTATATGTTAAAATGAATTTACTGTATTGCTTTTTTTAATCGGAAACTATATTTAAAAACGCAGTACTTAAGAGACTTTTTAATGCATACGTATTCAACGATACTTTTTTTCTTGCATGTGTATTCGACGGGTATTGAGTACCATGTAAGACATCTCCTTATATAACGTGATTTATGTTGCTGTCTTTGTTGTTGTTGTTCTGTACTTATTTGCATATTATGGTAATGTCGCGTTGTATCGATGAGGAAAGGCGCGTGTGCATACATTTACACCAATACAGTATTTATTATTAAATACGCATGATTTAAACTTGTTTATAATGCGCTTACAAATGCATTTTCAACGTGTTACCTATTTACACTGCACGACAACGCATCATGCTCAACTTAAAAAAAGCTATAGAGATTTCAAATAACACACTTACAATACATGAAGCTGTGTTCGTATATACGATTAAAATTGGTTTTCACTAACTATAAAAAGAAGGTATGCTTTTATATTTGCATGTATACGGCACTTAAGAATATGCATACTAGATCGTTGTAAACATGTTTATGTCAAGCCGATTATTGAAATCTTCATGATATTTTTTTGTACTGGGATTTATGTGCTGTATCGGATGTCATCGGCTTACCGCAGTTTTGGTACTCTGTTCTTCTTGACATACTCTTCTCCCATCTAACGTTTTCGGCGGATATACAAAATGTGTAAAACATTATAATGTAATGAACTCACACGATACACGTCGACCACAGAACATATTTTCGTAAAGGTAGTGTGGAAGAAATGGTTAGATGTTTCAATGAATGTTATACTCTAAAAAATAGACGCTTGGGTTTTTATTTAAATAAATTCTCTTGTTTGCTACCATGCTTAACGTTCACACTGGTAAAATACGACACAGGAAATCACTGGTTTCAGTACAAAAGCAAGTTACATGCATGAATCAAACTCGATATGAAATAGACTGGTGTTTACTTACGAACTCACTGATCTTTCTTCATCTGTATCAGATAAGTATTCATATAAATACATTCAGTCATAATATGATTTCATGTTTAATGTGAGGTTCAATATCATCAGACTTTCAATGCAGGCATCTTATTTAGTTTCGTACACAATTCATATATTTCTTATTCATGTGAAATGCGTTTAAAATCATATTCCTACTAGTGCTCCTTGTATTTGGTTTTATTTTGTTTTAGCGAATAAAATAGACAGTTCCGTACCTGTGATGTTGCCCTTCCCTCTTTTCGGCTTGTTGACAATTCTGTAAGTGTTATCATCATGACCTTTTGTGTTTTTGGATACGCTGTTAATTAAGACCTTTGACTGTTGTTTTTGATGGACAGCAGAGCAATTGTTGGCGTCTGGTCGTGTCGATTTATTGACAACGCTGTAGGTAAAATCTTCGCCAACATTTCCTGTTTTAAGCCACTTGCTGTTGAAAACAGTTTATCGACAGTTCACTGTTAACGTATGCGATGTTATTGAAGATACACATGTCATTTAGTAGATAGCATGCCTAATTGATCTGTATACATTTAGAAAACTGGACTTTCCGCAAATAGATCTTTGAATATAATAGGATCATGTTACGAAAAGGAAATCGTGTTCTATTTCGTTGAATATGTGCGTTGAATGATGTGATCTTCTAAAAACTAGTAAGAAAAACTTACGTTCTGTGTTCTGCAGCATTTGTGACTGAAAAACATGTAATGATCATCAATGTATTTTACTGAATTACATAAGATTTATCTTTAGAACAAACAGGCGTGTTGTTAATTATTTGTAATCGCTTAAAAGGTTCGTGTACGAAACAAACACACTTACTAGTTATATTTATTTTGCATGTAAGATGCTTACGCAGTTAAAACGTGTGTAAACGTTCTTTATGAATATCTCCAAAATTGTTTTACATATGAATCTGCTCTAGTGTGAACTAAACCATTTAGGTATGGCCCTAACCTTAAAATAAACATCTAGATTTAGTTGAATGTGGCCATACGATTCTTGTGTAGATATCATATGGGTGAACATATGGTCAATTTATTTAACGGAAGAGCCCTAATGCAATAATAAAGTGTATTTTTGGATCGTTTAACGTTAAGGCTTGTAATTCACCTTCATATAAGCCAAGTGATGCTTGCGCGCGACAAAACCGCTCATTAAGGTACAGTTATTTTTAATATGTGAATGCATGGGAAACATACAGTCATCGTCCGTTAGTCGCCCTATACCAACTTATGTACCGGTTATAGGAGGTTTAATTCGTATTGTGCAGAGTAATTAAAGTGGGTAAAATAAAATTAATGTTCAAACATAATTCAGAAAAGTTACTGTAGAAACCCGGTATGCTTCATGTTTGCATTGAATAAAACAAAAGATAAACTGTACGACTATGATATTGTCTCCTACGGAAACGTTTAGTTTACCTTTATTTTGGTCTTCAGGATCTCTAGCGTAGCTATAGAGTAGATCATCTATAATAGTTTCCGGTTCAAACGGATTTTGTAGATCTTGCCTAGATCTTTTAAACAGAAAAAGTGAATATTTGAACACAATCACTATGGACCATTATAAAATGAGTTTACTGATTAAGATATTAAGATATTCATTGAATAAATGAATTTAATTATTGCTTAACAAAAATGTAATATGTATAGTCATACCTATGGCTGAATCCTTGCTCATTGTGAGCTGAAATCAGGTAAATATACGTTGAACATACACTGGCATTCAAATGTAAAGAAAAGTAAGCAATTAATAAAAGTGAACGGAACTAGTTAATTGCATATAAATATCATAATACGTGTACGATTGTGATTGGCTTCTCTTTCCATGTCGAGACATCCTGCATACGTTTCATTGGCAAACGCAGAAGTTAAATCATCTTTGTTTTCTGTTGTTTCGTTTTCCGGGAAGTCAGCCAATGCAATCACAGCAGCAGCCGGTCTGTTAAGGAAATATGTGGAATTAACGGCTGACTTGTTTTAGACATAGCCTTTTTATGAATGTACACATACATTTACGATATCAACAAATTTTACAAGAAAAAAGACACACAATTCTTACAGTTCATCGTTCACTGCAGCAGCATCTGAAATATGAATAACATATAATACTTTGTGTCACAAAATATGGTCAAATACATTGTCAGCTTTCGAAGCTTGTAATTATTAATACTTTTTTTTAAACGTACATGTCAATAATATTAAAAGTGCTTGCTCAAATAATATCTAAACAGTTGATAACTCAAATACTTCATTGTGTACAAAAGACATATAAAAATCACACAACCTGTAACAAATATTATTCGTTTGCAGAAGACGATCCCTTGTCTCTTCATCAGAATCATGGACACAGCAAGTACAATAACTATGACGGCTGTGACAAATCCAATAATGACGATAAAGATGAATTTGCGTTCTGAGTGCGAATCTGTTAGACATCAGAGTTATATATATATTTACTAAATATGAAAGACGTACAATAATGTACAACACATATTGAGTTATTTAAGGTCGATTTACATAGAAAGAATGAGCAGTAAAACAATAAAGATGTTACATATATTTCTGTCTAGTAAAGCAAGGAAAACTGTGTGTACCTACAGCTTAAGATCACGGTGGCGTAAATAAATTTAGAGTCAGAATCGAGTCCATTAGATGCTCGGCAGGTAAATGTCATTGAATATGTACTTTCTGTTAATTGAAGGGTATGTTTAACTGATGAGGTGTTGATCGACAACGTGCTATTATCGTGTATTAACATCATATCAGGAGGAGGGTTGCCTTGTCCTTTACAAATGAGCGTGATACTTTCTCTTTTATTGATTGTAATGTTATCTTGATTCTCTTTTCCTTCGAAGTAAAATTCAGTGACAGATGCAGGATCTGCAAAACATATTATATCAAGTCTAAACTGATAGAAGATTAGGCAATATATAACAAAAAATAATCCATTCAATACTTAAGCCCACACATAAATGAATCATGCGAGCATAGAAACGCTTGAAGTCCCATGCGAATAGGTATGATTTGCATCTCAATTTATATTATTTATGGTAGGTACACTTATTTAGCAAATTCATCAATAAAATACATTTTTTATTATCAATTACCTAGAACGATCAGTTCGAATCGACCATTTGCATTACCAACAAACGTTTGGTTTCCTGTTTTGTTGAGCGCTTCACAAAAATGCATATCTCCAAGGCTTTTATTAACTTCTGGTTTGGAACAATCTCCTGTTCTTATTTTCACTTTGGGATTCCCATTAAGGAGTGGACATGAATTCGCGGTTTCATGTTTTGTTTTGATTGAATTATTATATGCGCAAATGCTTGGAGGAACTGGAATTAGGATGTTAATGTCAGGTGAACATATAATAATCGATATGTATCTTACCATTAACATGATTTAATAGCAGAAAATCTGGATAGCATGTACACTGAAGCTTCAAATGACAGGCAAGGCATATATGACTCCCTTTGACGTATTACATTTGGCGAACTATTGAAATGCAATATTCGTTCAAGCCAATCTTTGAAGAAAGTATGAAAATGGTAAAAACATGCTTTAATTCAATTTTTTTTAAATATGTTCATAACTTTTATATCAAACTACAGTACAGCTATCAAAACCGTTGAACACAATTCCAATTATATCATTCGTCTGAATGCAAACACATCGTTTAACTGCACAAGCATACCTGACGACGTAATATCATGCAACTCCTTCAATTAAATGTCGCAAGCTTGTAGCGATTTTTCGAACGCATAAATATCAAAAAACGTTTTTGTTATGGATGTTTTATATTAATATAATTATAGCAAACATGTTTGGAATATATAAATGGAATGAAATTGGTGAAATTCGATTTACTTTTTTATAAATAAGAATGTACTCGAATAACGAGATGAAGTGGTAAGTTGAGCCATTAAAACCTAAACAATAAAATCGTCTAACAGTTTTTGTGCAGTTGTCGTGTATATCAGTTAAGAAACTGAAATAATTTTTACAAGGTAATTTGTTTGCTGAATAACCAGTTTGTTTGTTGATCAACGAGTCTTTCCCAAACAATTAGTCGCTTACACCAACTGTTTTAATTAAAAAAGCTAAACTGTATGTAATGCGAATCGACCTCTAATCATGGAAGCTAGAATTGGTGACACCACTCCGCAATGTACATGATGACTTCCTTATAACGTTGGTGGGAATAGCAAGTAGTGTTTTGAGTGTGTTTGTGCCAATTAGCGAAATCATGTGTTTCCGTTTATCTTGAAGAAGACTTAATATTGACAATATATTTATAAATAATAACAACATAGAAGATCATTTTTTAAGCATAAAAACGTGAGCAATCTTTGACTTGCTCGTTAGCTAAGCTGGAAGGAAAATTAACTATTCAACATAATAATGATTTTGCCATTGGAACATGTAATGAAAACAACTTCTGAAAGTATATTGTATACAAGTGGTATACAAAGCAACATATCGGAATTGTTGTTAACTTATTATAAATTTAATTACATGCAGTGGATATTTGTGTATATTTTACCTTTTTAAAATCGCAAGAGTAAATTAAATTAAAACATGTCGATGGAAATAGTAAGAAACACACATACTTATTATCATAATTCGCCAAGGATTTACTTCTCCATTTCCATGCTGACAAACAACAACTGAGCCGTTGTTTTCTCGTTGAAATATGTGAGATATGAAGCTTATGTTACCCCGTGTAAAATAGTTTGCTTGGATGCTTGTGTCGCTAAAATTTATTCCACCCACAACCCATTGAAGCCTGTCGGTACACGTGGTTACTGCAGAGCAATCCACACAATCAGATGTGTTGCTTAGTTGGTTAGTCGAATTAATTGATGCTGAAAAGTGGACAACGAAACATAATTCAATTATTGAGTGAATAAGAAGTATAACTTTGTGCAAAAATGCACCGACTAACTGTTTATTAAACTGTTTTTGAATATTGTAATGAACTGATCAACATATTTATTTCATAAGGTATGTAAATCATCACGCTTGACATGAGGCTGTTATTACTCAAATTCAAAAGTCTAAGGCCAATAAGATTATTTTATTGAACATTTTTTGTTACATTAAATACGCCCATACCGTTCGGACAGGACTTGATGACGTTACTCTTTATCAGCACATTATCCATCGGCGCGTCACACATCCACGTACTACAATTGTGTTCAGTAATGTTACATTCGACACTGGAATTGCCTTTGCATTCACAATGAACTTTTATCTCGCCATGAATTTTTGAACACATGCTGCCAAATTTGACCGACATGACGTACTTGTCATTTTTGTACACGCTAAATGAAGACGAAGGCCAAGAAGTATTGCACAGTAAATATTGTATGCCATCGCGATTGTATATATATATATCCGGTAACTGACCTGAAAGAAGATTGTTTATTAAGACACTATCAAAAAACATAAAATACATTAACAATATTTATACATTGTGTTTTCGGTTGTTTTTAAGACAGTATTTATTTAACAATCTATTTTCAACAGTTCATGGTATCGATGCATATCACAACTTCTTAGATTACAAGTATAATTAGTATAAATGCAATTTTAACACGATGATAGCATTGTCTTTCTCTTTTCGAATTTGGCCATAATAAATAAATGGCATATTGCAAGTTTAACGATTGAAATTTGTTAAAGTTTTATTGCACGATTTCTTTCTATGGCATGTGATATACGCGTGCGCTTTATACAAAATCGCAGGTGTACATGTATACTTTTCTGAGCAGTTCGATGTTAATTACAGTTTGCTGAATGCAACTTAAAACTTAGATCAAACAAATGAAAATTAATGTTAATAAAATGTACTAAATTAAGAATGTTAAAACACTGTCTTCCTCCTGTTTTGATATTATTTTTATTAAAGTGTGTGAACTTACCAAATGTTAAGAAAGCTGGAACTGTCAATAATACCACGCTTGTATAGTCCATTATTATCTAAAAGTATAGCAGTGGCACAGAATTATGTTTTATATGTCCATAAAAAAAACTTAAACGGTTTTAATTCGCAAGTAACTGTTCTAAGACACTTATAAGTACTGCATTTCATATAGGTTCTTCTGTCAACAACCATCCCTTATAAAGTCCAAGTTTAGTATGTTTGATAAATATAGCAATATTTAAACCCGGAAATTAACTCGTTTTAGTGTCTACAAAAACTTAAAGTGTGTGATGTATAAATAAAGTTATGCGTTGATTGGATCGTTATAGTATAATTTACTGTGTAGAAAGAAAACACCATCGGATGTAGTGTAACTTTCCTAGGGTATTAGGCGCGGCAAAGTTACGTCGTTCTATTTATAACCATGACGTCGTTTGCTGCTCTGCATTTGGTTTACAGACATTTCTTTGGTTTACTTTGTAAATAAGCACATACAATGTTAAAATGATGAGGCAAATATAATATCGGAATAGTACCGAATACATAAAGGTTTATTTAAAACCTTTACTGATACAAGATAAGATCACCATATTCACAACATAAATTTCTCTAAAAAGCATATTAAAAGCATTAGAGAAGTAACATAAATATATACAAATTACTTTTAAGTGTGAACTAAGAGTCATATATTAAAATGTCTATTTAATTAGTCCATAAACTAAGATTTTACTAACAAATTAAAAACTGATGTTGATGAATAACTCATGCTTGTTAGTATTTTTTCTGTATAAGTTCTCGAATTTAAATGAATGCAAATAGAGAAAAGAAATGTAGTTTAGTAGCGGGATCATATGGTGCTTGTATTCAGTGGAATAGTTCACTTTTTGATAAAAGCAACACACTTTGCTCATTGACAGTTTAAAGTATTTAAGGCAAAATAGGCTATGGACCCACGTCATATTTTTCAAAATGGCCGCCATTTTCAAAATGGCCGCCAACCTATGAAAAAATGAGAAAATATCGAGGTGCTGATCGTTTGTTGCGATCTTTCACAAATCAAATGAAATATAACACTACTTTATTTCTAATTATGCTGATAACAAAAAATCTTAGCAAGAAAAACAAGTATTTTAAGTATTTTGTTAATTTTGTACTTTTTGTAAGGTCAAAAGTTCATTGGGGGGGGAATTATGCTTTTTTGGCAAATATTCGTTTACTTTAATAATAAATCAATCCATAAAGGTCGCCAAGTTTAAAAAATGCAATTTTTTATTTATATGTTTTATATTTTATGCAATACAAAGTTTTGGGCTGACGATGTACATGCAAATGTGTTATTTATAAAGTCTAACTTTACAAAGCCACATGTACATTTTTTTAAATCAATTAACAAACTATAAAGTTGAAATATGATCATAACACATTGATATGCTGCCCTATATGTGTGCATCTTTTTTCAAAACTATTTTCTTCATGCTAATCATGAAATAACCAAAAAATAACCATCACAGTTACTTCCCTTTGTTTGAAATACCCCATTTTATATGTGAAGCAGACGATCACATCCTGTACAGTTTTTCAACGTTTTTCGTTAAAAGTTGCCGTACTTTTGAAGATCTGCTGATTTTAGGTAAGTAAACCTTTTAAGATACCATTCTCTTGTTTAAAATTATTTTTATCATAACAAATGCCTAAGAAGAGTCCTGCTCAAAGATTTAAAAGAGTGTTCGGATGGGTACTAGTTACTGGATAGGTGGATTGATGAAACAACTTGCCTCTATTTTTACAAGTTTATCTATGTGTAAATGAGAACTCAGAGTGTATAATGTAATGATTTGTTTCCTGATTGGGCAATCATTAATATTTGTATAAAATTATAGCATATATATATATCGTGTAAGATCGTTTGTTATGTCACGAGTGATAATAGAAATATATTTTCATGAGTTGCGCAGTACATTTCAAAACACAAAATGACGTCATGAGTGTGACAAAATGACGTAATTATACCAGCGAAATTCTCCAGTTAAACTCTTTTACAATGTAAATAAACGGTGAAAAAGCATAAAATAAAAAGAAAATTTGTTGGATGCGGTGGAATGTCGCTTTTAATTCACTCGTCATCATAATATCTATATATATATAATTATTAATGATAATCTAAAAATAGAAAAAGTTTTTCCAAAAATGTGTTATTATTTTCACTGCTGTGTTTTCACTGCAGAAATATCATATTTTTATCATAAGGTATGAAATAAAAAATAATTAAAAAAAAATATATATATATATATATATATATATATATATATATATATATATATATATATATATATATATATATATATATATATATATATATATATATGATAAAATATGATATTTCTGCAGTGAAATAACAGCAGTGAAAATAATAACACATTTTTGGAAAACCTTTTTCTATTTTTAGATTATCATTAATAATAGCCTCTACACCTACAAGTTCGTGCACTTTACATTAAACTGATAAAAGAAATGGAAAATGAAACAGATATCAACTGAATGCAATAAATACAGCTAGAACAATTCTAATTTACTAACTTGAAACAAAAAACTCCGTAAAATTTTGTCACAAACTCGAAGAATCAAACCCGTAAACAAACATGTAGTCTGCAATGTGAGTCAATAGAATCTTCTTGCAAGTTCGTGCACACAAACTGATGACGTCAGAGAGGCCCTGGGAGGTGTGTACAATTTGTATTTTGTCTTTTAACATGAACAATTAAATGTGTTTAGTAAATATGTACTGTTCCTGTTTTAATCATATGTTATTACTGTATATATCTAGAGGATTTTTATAGACTGATGTTGAAAAATAATTGAATGGTTAACTATGTTAATTAATTTTGTAGAACTAATAAACCAATAAAAATAACTAATTAACGGAACTGAACTTTAACTTTTGAGTCAGTTTTCACAGTGTGGACACAAAAATGTGTCGCCCCTCCGGATAACAGTTTTTTGTGGCAAAATGCCAAGTGGACACTGTGTGGACATTTGTCACAGTAGGCCCAAGTTACAATTTTTAAATACGGTCTTGTATTTTCATTCGGTGGATAGAATTGACCGCATACGCAGCATGCTTCGCCGTTATCGTCGCTCTCACAATCGGTAAGGTCGTCTGCTGCAATGTTTTGATTGTTGATTCCACTCGTCGATGGCTGTAGCGTGTCAGATGATCCACTGGATTTCTTGCTTATCTTCTTAAGCTTCTTGCCTTTTTGCGTGTTTTGCCTGTTCTCTTTTTGATCTTCATATTCCAACAACGTAGTGATGTATGATGGATCTGTGATGTTCCTTCCGCCGGATTTAGGTCTGCTTGGCTTCGGAGAATCCGTGCAGGTGTATTTACATTTGCATGTCTTGAGGGGAGCTTTGTCTGCGTTTTCAACTTTCGTTTGCAAGTATTTATCAACAGCTTCTTTGCCGGATTTCAATGCATTGACCTTCTGGATAGGTGTGCTGTCTCTGAAGCTTGGAAATAATTTTTCTTGCTCAATTGCGTTGCTGTTCAAAGGATATATTTCCGTTTTCGTAAAGGCAGCTACAATGTTAGAGGGGCTCATGGCTCTAAGATACGCCTTGCATGCGATTTCAGTCATTTCGTACTTGGTGACGGATCTGCCGATGTGACTTCTCATGAACGATGCGCATTCTCGGTAATAGTATCCTTTAAATAGTCCAAATATTCCCACATCTAAGGGCTGAAGGATATGCGAGGTATGTGCCGGCAAAACAAACAGGATGATGTTGTGATATGCTGCCCATTCAATCATTTGCTTGGATGTGTGGCTTGCATGTCCATCAAATATTAGCAGTATTTGCTGGGTTTCATTGGCACCTGATCTGACATAGGGAATGAAAATTGCTCTGTAAATAGTCCTTGAAGGTTCGACCAGCCAGACTCAGACATAACAATCCTGGTTCCTGGTGAACTGCCTTTGCTCAGGTCTGCATTAGTTCGTTTTCCTTTGAAGATCAGGTATGGGGGTAGATAATTTCCGGCGGCGTTCGCGCATCCTATGACAGTTGTGTTTGTCGAACGAGGTGACGTAACTGACTGCGGTTTCCCAGCAACTGGAGCAATTATGTTCGGTGGACGATGCTCGGGTTGAATGCCTGTTTCATCTAGATTGAAAATGAACTGCGGCTTCTATGCATGTGGTTTATGTTATTACTTGAAATGTACCCTGTTGTGGTGCGCAATACGTTGGGCAGACGGGTAGATCACTTAAAACACGTTTTAGGGAACATTTTTTTTTAATTAAAAATAACAATAAATTTTATAACTTCATTTACCAGCACTTTAATAAAACAGGTCATAGCGTAACAAATATTTCAATTCAACCTGTGGAGCAACTTATTTTTAATAATAGTACTTCAAGTCAGTGCCAAATAAAAGCAAGGTGCATGTCAGAATTTGAATGGATTAAACGTTTGCAATCAGCTTACCCACTTGGATTAAATGATAATATTCTAAATGTTGGAACAATTTCTAAAAATAAATCGATTAATTCATTTTCTCTGTTTAGTAAACGTCTAAGAAATAAACGTTCACATGGCATTAGGAAAAATGGTAACTTAAGGCGTAAATTTAAACGTCTGCTTTCTTTAAATGATTGCTACACAGTATTACAAAATGGGGGTAAACATAAATTACTAAGTGCACTTAGCTCTCTTTCTGTTTCTTCGTTGGCGCATATTGATAAGGAATGTAAACTTATTTTACTTCAATCTGACCCTCTATATGAATGTGTTTGTATTATTGAATCTTTCACTTAAACCTTTTATTGAAAATGTACTTAACAAAACTAGAAATCGTATCAAAATTGAGTTTTGTAACAAAGGTCTCGATTTAATTGACCTTCCTAAAATATTCAATGATAAAAATGTACGTCGGTTGATTCCCCCTTATTTCCGCAATACTGATTCGCCACTTATTTGCTACAAATATAGTAAACCTGTAAGAAGTATCGTTTTTAATTATAATTCTATTTCCACAGATATAAATGTAATAAGAAATTGTCCTACATCATGTGACTGTACTAGTTCTAAATATATATATGGTCCAGTTGGACATGTTATTACTGGGGACCTTAATTTCATTCAAAATAAAAACCTTAGAAATTTGCTACGCAGAGGCCCTAAGTACAGACTGCCTATTCCTGTTGATTTTGATAACTGCATTAAGAATATCGTAACATCCTTACATGATTATTGCACTAAATGGTGCAGGAAGGAAAATGCTGAAATTACTGCACTCAATGATTGGAAAACAAAAATATTTAGCATGGCCATGAATAAAATATGTTTTTATGATACACATCCTTTGGCCCTACCACATTCACCTAAATTTAATAAACAAAATCTCTGTAAATTGCTTGAAGACTTAAAATCTAAATTCGTCTTAGTTCCTGCTGATAAGGCTGCTAATAATGTTATCATAATATGACGAGTGTTTTATGTTCAAACTATTTCACAAGAACTTTCACAAACTACATCATATTGTGAGTACAATAAGCAACCTAATGAAATTATTACCGACCATATTGCCCAATGCATAAAGTTAAATGTAATAGTCAATATTACTGACAAGAAATTGCCATCACTTTACTGGATACCTAAATTACATAAGACGCCATATAAAAGTCGTTTTATCGCTAATTCAGTGTCTTGTACCACCAAACAATTATCAGTGTATCTTACATCTGCATTGAGTGCCATTAGATATCATATAGCTAAATTTTGTAATAAAGTTTATGAAAATAGTAATATTAACCTATTTTGGTCAATAAAAAACACCTTAGAAGTTATTGATAAAATTGAAAATAAAAAATATAAGGTTTCACAGGTAAGTACTTATGATTTTTCGACACTATATACAACGCTTCCTCACGCTTTAATAAAATCCAAACTTGTTTCTTTGATTGAAAATCTTTTGCTAGAGAGAAATGTTTGTATCTAGCTTTAAACACTAAAACAGCTTTTTTTACTAATCAGATATTAGATAATTACATTATTTGGACTGGTCTTGACTTTTGTGCAGCACTTAATTTTCTTTTGGATAACTTGTTTGTTGAATTTAATGGTAAAATATTTAAACAAATTATTGGCGTTCCTATGGGTACTAATTGTGCGCCACTTATAGCTGACCTTTTTTTATATTGTTATGAAAGCGAATTTATGTTAGAATTATCTAAAACTAAGCAAGTAGATTTGATTAATTGTTTTAACCTTACTAGTAGGTACATTGATGACATACTTAATTTAGATAATCCATTATTTGAAGAATATATTCACAAAATCTACCCAAAAGAACTAGTCTTAAATAGATCGTGTATATCCAATACAGACGCTGCGTATTTAGACTTACATTTAACTATTAATAATAATTTGATCAAAACTAGTTTATATGACAAACGGGACGATTTTAACTTTGAAATTGTGAATTTTCCGTTTTTAGATGGCAACATCCCTAAAGGACCTTCCTATGGTTTTTACATTTCGCAGTTGGTGCGTTATGCCAGAGCATGTTCGTGTATTAAAGATTTTAATGATCGTAATCTAATATTAACTAAAAAATTGCTAAAACAAGGCTTTTTGTATCATAACCTAAGAAATAAATTTGCTAGATTTTACTCTTAGTGTGTGATTTAATTTCAAAATATAATGTTTCTTTAAAATGGCATTTAAATAATGGAATCTCCTTTCCATCATTTTACGGAGATGTTTTGAAGCGTGTCCGCAAATTAAAATATGTTAAACCAAATGTTCATATTAAACTTTTCAATTTAATTAACTTGTTTTTATCAAAAGGATACGATGCTTATGTACTTAAACACACGTGTTTGATGGTTTTCGATTCACTATATCTTTCTTCCCTTAAAATTTGGAATCATTTGTGATATTATAGGCATTTTTCACTGTTGAATAAAATTGTGTCATTGTGTCGTATGAACAAATCTGCATGAATACTACATTATAGGCATTTTTCACTGTTGAATAAAATTGTGTAATTGTGTCGTATGAACAAATCTGCATGTAAACTACATTTGGACTCAAATCGTACATCAAATCATTTCTGTCTTCAGTTGTAAAAACACCTATATACTGTTTGATTCCAATAATGTCGCTTTAATGGAATTACCATTTTTATTCATTTGCTTCTTAATATTAAATCACCTAAACTTGTTTTATTAGTAGCACAGCCCCATTAATATTTTTATTTAGTACTGCCCTTGGAATTTGCTCACGTCATGTCATTATGGATTTTTGTGACGTCATACGACCGACTTTCCCAGTTGTAATCTACATGCATAGGTCATTGGGTTTATAACGTTCCATTTTATTTATATTTTCTCTCTGATAAGCGTTTCTTGTTTGATTTAATTATTTTTAATTTGTTTAGCAGTCACATAAACATCCAAGCTATGTAATATGGAATTTTTACACCCATTATTGCTGCTTCTTCCTGTATTTGCGCGATGATTATTTGAGATATTAACTCTATGATTCTATATTCTCAAATCTTTTCTATAAAGAAGGAATGTAGTTGACAATTGTTAATAGTTTTATTTGATCGTTCGTCAAAAAGTTGTAATTCTGTTACTCTTGTATCTTCAATGCAATTGAGTAATTAAATAGTAATTAAATTGAATGCGTTTTAATTCCCTTTTATTATTGTTTAATTTGAGTTACAATGCTATGACGTTAAATTTTATTTACACTTAAATGTATTATGAATATTGCTGGGCCAAGTGTGAGGTTGAGCGCTCTATAACCAGGTTTAAACCCCCAATGCTTTGCATTGACCGTTCCAAGGCGGTGACCCCAGCTTTATTCATATTTTGTGTTTATGTTGGTTTGTATTGTGCTGTATTGTGCTGTTTTGTACTGTTTGGGCAATCGGTCACTTGCCTTAAATAAAGGACCAACTAATTGTTTTTAATGAAAATTCAATACTGCTCCAGCAGCTGGAGTTTCACTTCTTTATATTGTTCGACAAACCATTGTCAGTAATGACCTTTCTAAGGCTGTCAAAATAGTGTTGAACTATTTCTGGAGTTGACGACTTAGCCCTGTTTGTTTCCAATGAACTTTGTTTTACAGAACTTATTCTTTGCTTCCATCTCTGTAGAAAACCATACAACCAGCAGTTACTGAGAGGTTTCGAGTGGGTTTTCCTACCAAAATCTTGGGCTAATTCTTTCCCAGGTTCTTTAAGTTTGTTGTAGGTAATTCCGTAGCCAAGCTGTGCTAAAACCTCAACATGTTCAACCAGGGAAAGCTCCTCCTCAGAAGAAAACAATGTCACCTCGTTCTTCAAGTTAGCGGTATCAATGCGACCTTTAATACGATCTCTTAGGGTCTGAACCGGCACGCGAAACTGCATAGCCGCCTTCCGTACAGATACTTTTTCAGTCTTGACATAATCAACTGCTTTGTTAAGGGCCTCTGGCGTATAATTACGATACTTTCCGTAATTTTTGAAAGACTTTGGATGAGGCTGAAGTTTTAGAAAGAAAAAACGATCTTTGTTTTATCTTAACTTAACGAATTAACTTAAATTTCGTATTAAAATAACTTAAAACGCATAATTTTATTAATGAGGGTTTAATTAACATTGTCATACTTGTTTAATCATACATTCACGGGTCACGGTGTCGGATATGGTATTTGCGGAGCATAATGTTAATCAAATAACAACGACACATTCATTTGGCGTTAATTGAAGCTTAATTGGATCTTTATGAAAACCATTAAACACACAGCAAATGATGTAACCGGGCCTCTCGACCAAGGGAAACAATCATGACTGAATTTCAATTTCAAAATGGCGGATACCTACCGGCAGCGAAGATATTTTGTAGAATTTTAAGATTTTATCAATATTTCTATGGAAACAAAGTGAGAATTATCAATATTTTGTGTATATTTATAATGTAAACGTTGGCTTTTTACAAAATATACCTGTTTTTTTTTCTCATTATTCTCGCGTATTCGGCTTCGGCAATAATGGCTTGGACTCGTGAACAAAGTTCGGACACGCGCGTTCGTTCCTTGCTTAGTTATCGACGTCATCAAGTAATGCACGAACTTGTAGGGCTGCACGAAGTTATAGGAATAGAGGAAAAGTATTTTTTTTTTAAGTAGATCGTTTAGCTTTATCGGCTTTATTGTTTTTCAGGTATGGAACCTATAACTTAAATTGCAACCGCTTCAGCAAAACAAACATGGCATCGGTTGATGGTAAGCCAGTTTATTTTGTTTAGATCTCCATTATAATTATCAAATTGTGGAGCCACGATAACATACACTGGTTGGTGCATTTGCTTTGTGATCGTAGGTTTGTAGGTTCCAGCCCGATGAGTAACATAAGAGTAACGCCCTTATGCAACGCATTTTAAATAAACAGACCTCTTCTGAGTCTCAATATTCAAAGTTGGTTTTATCTAAAATTGGTATCGAGAGTGATTAATATAAGTTGTTAGAACTTAATTCGTAAAAGATAAAAAATAAATTAGTATAAAAGTAATATACAGCTAAAATCTTTTGAAATACAACTCTTATAAGTGCTTTAGAATTGCAAGATACAAATTTATTAGCAAAACTGAGTGCAGGTGACCTAATATCACAGGAAGCTATGTATCACTCAAATTGTTTGGTATCACTTTACAACAATTTAAGGCAACTTCAAACAGAAACTGGTTTGGTCTTTTTCCTATAACAGAGAAATGGAACTTTCAACAAAGATGGGTAACAGTGTGTGTGATCAATTTGAGAAGGAAAATATTGTGTGCCCTTCTATACTCCGCAAACATATATTTACTACTGGTGCTGTAGATAATATTGACCATAATATTAGTTCCACTACAGCACAAGGTTCATTCCATGGCACTGGAATTTCTATTTTCCAGCACCCGACCAAAGAGTATCCATGAGAAGCCAGAAGTGTAAATGTAAACAGCAAAGATAACCAGCCAAACTAGATGAAGACAGCTTCTGGATTCCTATGCCAGCATACCACCTGTTGCTATTCACAGAAAAATTGGAATTCCTGAGATGAGCAAACCATTTGCAAGTGACTGTCAACAAATCCCACAAGCCCTTCAAACAGAAAATAGGTACATGATGTAAAACAATATAGGATTGTCTTATTCATGCTAAATGTTATACCTTTACAATGTTATAAAAACTATTCACAATTTAATGCACTGTAAGATAGTATCATAGTATCATTTGCCAACAAAATTAAAAACATAAGTCATTTGTGGACATCCTTTATTATCAGTACATGAACAAGAAATAAGCACTCTTATTAAATGATCCTTCTATAAGATTTTCAATTTTGAGACAGAGTCGTATCAAACTTGGTAGCATTTTTATCGAAAGCATGAATTATTCAAGAATTTAAGGTATCATAATCTTAATATATTGTTCTGCTTGTTAAATTTAGGTGGTTGGAACATGTGAGGAATGATGTTGAGTCTATAGAATCTCAGGATATGGCGATATCGTGGTCAGCATTTCATGCCAGCGAAGTCACCCCCAGGTAATCTAACTATAATAAATAAATAAATTAATTAATTAATTAATATCCTTCATTAAGGTAAGGTAACTTGGTAGTGGAAACCGTACCTTCCTCAGAGCCTTAAGACAATCAGTTTACACGTTTGCATTTATACAGTTACACAACCACAAAAAATAAATTTAGCACACAGCATGCAGTATATTCATAAAAGTATGAACTGTGATAATAACCTTTAGAAAGTCTATTTCTCAATTTGGACTTCAATTGTGTCGGCTTCTTTTAAATTTAGTTGCGTCGTTGTAGCAGAGGTACATTGTCTTATTACTGAACTGTTTATAATATCTTTCAGATATGATTCCCCAGCTGACATAGGAGCTTTATTACCACTGTTCAAGGTAGAAGCGAAGTCTGTGTCCATGCTACGACATTCAATGAGTATTATAGGGAGCGTTGTGCAGTACTTAAACCCTGTACAAGTCCCAGTTATTGCGTTCGATCAGCCACTCTATGCCATAGCCAAACAGATACAGTGGGGCTATCCTGACATTTACGGAGAATCCAAGTTAGTGACCATGCTTGGAGGTCTTCATATTGAGATGGCTGTGTTGAAAACTATAGGTGACTGGCTTCAGGATAGTGGTTGGACACATGCACTTTTACAAGCAGATATTGCTTCTGCAGGCACAGCCGATTCGTTCCTGAAACCGTCACATGTTTCTCGATCACGACATGCTCACCAGGTAACAGCATGTGCATTGTACATTTTGATGTATAGGGCACATCAGTCCTGACTTGCATCCAATGTTCAAGATCCAGAAGTAGCAGATGTTAAGTTTGACGCTTGGCGTATACAAAGAGAAAATGAAAGTCCTCAATTTCTGTTCTGGTCGCTTACTCTGAAACTAGAACAGTCACTTCTTATGTTTGTGAGATCATTACGTGAAAGAAATTTCAAGCTGTACAAACATGCAGTCACAAACCTTTTACCATGGTTCTTTGCCCTAGACCATCCAAACTATGCACGGTGGTTATCAGTACATGTTCGTGACATGATGAATTTAGATAAATTACACCCAGGTGTTGCTGAGCAGTTTGAAAATGGACGCTTCGTTATCAATAAGTCTCACCATGCTTTCTCCTCAATCCCCATTGATCAAGCCCATGAACAGAAAAATAAACTGGTAAAAGGTGATGGCGGTGCTATTGGCCTTACTGAAAACTCAGACCAGCTTTTAAGATGGATGGTATCAGGACCAGAATTAGCAAGAGCTGTACAAGAATTCGAACAAGGACATGAATTTCAGAGTACACAAAACAATGATAAAGATACAAAACACCATGAACAGAACAAAAGTACGCAAGAAAGATTTAGAAATTAGGTAAAGACTTGTGCACAGTCATCGAAGACTTGGGGAATCAATTCTCAGATTACAGTAAGAATCTACTAGTATTAGATACTCGAGACATACTTGATGATCAGGTGAAGGAAACAGTGAATAGAAAGAGTCGGGAAAGAACAGTATGAAACCTTCATAACAGAGCGTCTTGATACCAGAATTAAACCAGTCACAGATCCTATAAAGTAGAATAGATTCCCGTTATTTAGAAGGCCAACAGTTAGAGAAAAGAGCAAAGAGAAACAGCAAATTTCGTCACTAAAAGACGCTTGCTCACTGTTTTCAAAATTATATGTATCTTGCCAAGTGCGCAAAGGAGACCTGGAAGAGTTTTTCCGTCATGAAAACAGCAGATATCCGCCTTCAATTGCACAGTTTGGACATCTAAGATTTGGAAGTAAGTCTGAACTATTAGATTGCCTGGAACAAGTATGTGCTTCCGAACATGAAACGCCAGCTGTAGATGTGAAGATTCTGGACGGTGCAGCCATTATTAACATGCTGAAGCCAAATGGTTGTAAAACATTTCAGGAGTATGCGCAGAATGTGTTCATGCCTTTTGTTGCGCGTGAAATACAGAGTGTTTCTAGAGTGGATATTGTATGGGATGAATACCGAACAAATAGTCTAAAGTCTGCAGCAAGAGGCAAGCGTGGGCATGGTATCCGTAGAAGAGTTCAGATAGATACCAGAGTTCCTGGAAGTTGGGATGCATTTCTTCGAGTGAACGAAAACAAAACTGAGCTATTCGGATATTTAGCTATCAGGTGATTACAGTGACTTGTGAAATAGATAAGCAGATTATCACCACCAAAGGTAAAAACGTTCTGAGTAATGTACCGATCGAAAAAAGCAGTAGCCTATCCCCATGTACACACGAAAAAGCAGATACAAGACTCTTACTCCATGCGAATCATGCTGCCAACCAGAACAATAAGAAAATCCTAATAAGAACAGTTGATACAGATGTAGTTGTCATAGCTACATCAGCTTTTCAACATATGAATGCAGAAGAACTTTGGATAGCATTTGGCACAGGAAAACAGCTTAGATATATACCTGTACATAAACTGTGTAATGTTCTTGGTCAGGATATCACGAGCGGTCTATTGGCATTTCATGCATTTACTGGATGTGACCAGACCTCAGCATTCAGTGGTAAAGGTAAAAGAACAGCATGGGGAACGTTGAAGGCATATGGAGCCGCAACAGAAGCTTTAAAGATTCTCGGTAAAACTCCAACAGACGAATCGATTGCCACTATCATGCCATGTTGGAACGTTTTGTTATACTAATGTATGATCGTTCGAATTCTGCTGAAAGTATTAATGATGCCCGAAAGGACCTCTTCACACGCAAAGGTAGATCAATAGATGGAATTCCACCAACACAAGCAGCCCTACAGCAACACACTAAGCGTACCGCATACCAGGTTGGATACTGCAGGGGACAGGCACTATTGCCCTCACCAGAACTCCCTTGTCCAAGTAATTGGGGTTGGGTAAGAGGCCAGGATGACACTTGGGTACCGTTCTGGACAGCACTACCGCAAGCATCAGAGTCGTGCCAGGAGTTACTGAAGTGTGGCTGCAGTCCCCAGATTGGCTGCCGTGGGATGTGCAAGTGTATAAAAGCTGACTTGTTGTGTACAGCTCTTTGTCTGTGTGGTGGAGCATGTGACCGCGAATAGATTTTAAGGCAGCTCTAAGGTCTGGAAGTATGGACTCATTGAATGCAGTTATTTTTTTTAATTTAAAGACTGAATATATATTGAGAATATTATATAAATGAAGGTATCTGTAAATACAAAAAAGAAAAACACTTGCTTATATAACATACGTTCAGTGAATATTTAAATTATAGATTGGAGTATAAAAATCCTATTTTTTTTACTTTAGGCGGCCATTTTGGAAGCCATTTTGACTTCTATGCAATATTTAATTCATTTTTTTCACGTAAAAACATATGTTAATTATTTAATGACATAAAACAGCTAATTTCAATGCCAAAAACTGAATATTTTAATCAAATATGGCAGTAACATGGAATTTCCTAAATTTGTGGCGGCCATCTTGTAAATGGCGGCCATCTTGAAAATTGGAGATGGGTCCATAGCTAAAATTGAATAAAATACTTCATTCTACAAATTTGCCAAGTTTGTTGCTTTTATCAAAAAGTTAACAATCATTTCACCATATGACCCCACTATAGGAACTGTTCATACAATGCAGATCTTTAATGAAGATATGATCGACACAATACGCGCAATGTTAACAGTTCAAGAACAGTTCATTCAACTGGAATATTTCATGAACAGTTCGCAATTTAACACTTAAATAACGATGTATTTTTTATGTCAGTGTGTTTCATTAATTAATAATTAATGAAACATTTAAGTATTTTGCATAGTTTAAGAACTAAAGCTTTTCTGACATCGCGCCTTTTTCAGGCAATCGCATGAACTCTTTTATGAAATATGTTCATATCATTGAGTTGATCATTCTTTTGTCTAAGCAACCGAATAATATTGTGACAAAACGATCAAATAAAGTATAATATAAACCATTTCTGCCGACGACGCTACTGCGATTGTTTTCACACATATATCTGATAACTCAAAACAAATATGACATGTATTTGGCCAACACAAAATGCTTTGATATCAAATGTAATTGAAAATTATTTCGATAAGTAGAGGAATACATTGATACAGAGGCAATCATCTAAATTGCAAGCCTAAGCAATGGGTTGTAGTCTGTTCCTTTATGGCACAGAAAATGTATGAAGTTAATCCAGTGTCTGAAGTAGTAAATGAGCTCTCAGTCTCAGTCAATTTTCATCATTAACGAGTTTGATAAAAAAAAAAGGCTTCCAGAGAGGTATCACGATTTTGTGCTATAATTTGACCTGTTTACCTTGTTTTTATACACGTGACATTGAATCGAAATCGTCTTTGATGTCGCTTAGATTAATAGACAGATCATCAAGATTTAATCCTATAAGTTACTGGTCTTATTCTTTCTAAATAGTGAGCTAGTTATAACACGTTACTAACCAGGTTGTAATTTGGCATTGAATATTGTCCAGAAAAATATGTTGAGAGGTTTTGGACACAAGAGTCAAATATTCCAACTAATATAAAGAAGTAAGCAAACATATTTTTCGAACGGACATTCTGACATATTTTCCGTCAGGTTGAATCAATATTGCAATTTCTACAGATAGAAAAAAAAATTGTTTTAATTTTGGCTAATGACCTAGCATTTTGAGACACGTGAACTTGTTCACAAAGTGTCATTGCAAATCGTCAAGATGAACACTGACCGAATTTCATTAATATTGAGTCCAACATGAAGCCTGTAGAATGGGTCAGAGCAAACAGAAAACGACGCATGGTAAACGACGCAATACCTTATATTCAAGTCACAAACGACCGGACGTAAAATGTCATATTGAGAATAGTTTGTTCAGTAGAGACCAATATTCTGTTTAATTTCTGGTATGAGGAACTGATCTTGATCAGTTAATTATCCCTGTATGTTTATTGTGGGACACAATTTGGTGCATAATTAAAATATAAATTAATTCGAAATTTGAAAAAGCTTTTAAACGTTTTAATAAAATGTATTTATTTCGAACGAACAACTTACAAAACAGTAGACACAAAAGGACGAACGAGACTCATGCTCTAACGTTAAACTTAATTGTTTTCAGCAGGAAGAGTTCACTAGTTTTCAGAATATTGCCCATACACCTTGCTTTTTTTTTAATCAACACAACTCGTTTTTAACTCAGCCTTTATATCATAACAGTACAATCTTTATAATATTCTTAGAATGTTTCGTGATGAATGCGTTACACATATATGAATTTCAGAGTATTCAAATGGTTGTACGATAGCCCAGTGATCAAAAATTACTCCCACCCTTATGGTAGCCATGCTTTTTCAATTGAATAAAATCATTTCTCACTCAGCGGAGATATGTAAGAACAAATGTTTGATCAAAATTTCTCGAATATTTTTATATAAATATGGCTAAAAGAGTGTGTTCTTATTTGACCTCATGACCTTATATTTGACACCACCTGACCCAGTTACGAGCTCGATCTTATTTAATGGAAACAAAATGTTCGAAGTTTCATGAAGCAAAAAATATGTCAATTCGTTTGAAGTCTGTATGTGCAAATTATGACTGGGGAAGCTGCTTTTTGGTCGTTTCTCAGCAAAAGTAGAAAGTAAGTGCATTAAATATATCAATTCAGTTTGCTCTGGAATCGTTGTTTTTCAAGAAGATCCCCATCATATTATGGCCGAAGAAGGGCTAAATTTCTTTCCGACTTTACATCAAAGGCATATTGGTTGACCGTGTAGCGTAAATGTCCTATATGAAGACAGAGTCCATGGACTCTATGAACCATTAAAGCAACAAGAACAAGTAAACAGAGCCACAATCCACCAACATTGAACCGCTTATAGTCATGGTTCCGGCTTGAAAAGGTGTCGTGTCCGCCTTTCTGTCAGTGTAAATTTATGGAACCTCATTGCTAAGCTTATAATGCTTACCTTCATATATTTATATTGTTCAATTTAATCTTTCCATCCAGCCACAAACCCAAAACAAGTTATTTCTTTTGTTTATGAACTCCCATTTTGACCACACTGACACCTAACAAATGGTCAAAGTACTTTTTTCCCCCAAAATATGCAATTGTGTATTCCATTCAACCTCGAATGTGAGCTGGCAATGCATATTGACCACCTGCTTCATTTTTAAAGCACCCATGATAGTATATACTAGAATATATAAATGGCGGCTGGTAATTAAACGAGCTCCTACCGACAATATGTTTTCAAGATTTCACACTTTATGGTTGTGAAACAACCAGTTATGGGAAGTTGATTGATTATAACACTTAGTATCTTTGATCCCTCATTTCGACTAATGTGTTCATTGTCTTAAATAAAATAGGATTTTTTTTGCTATGAAATGGACAGTTTGGGGTGATTAAAAAAACAACAAAATAAAACATTATCAAAATTGCTTAGAGTTAAAATTTCTAACAATGTCATTCTTTCCTCAACACACATAAGCCCCACGTGCATGTTTATTTGGTTTGATTCGGTATTTTGTGGCAGATAGTACCCAAACTTTACATCTTTAAGGGACATTTAAGTTTAAAGAGGCTAAACTCGCCTTATTGGACTGAAATCACCTGCGTTTGAAAATAAGGAGTAAAGGGCCATATTAACATATAAACCAGCTACATTTTAAATATTGGTGGAATATGCACAGGAAGATAATCGTATGCGAAGAAAACAAATTTTAATCAGAATAAATATCTCTTAAAGTTTATAGTATACTAAACATTTTAGGTGTTCACTGGTATACCCTCTGAAAAAGGGAACATCATTTATTTGAAGACACAATCCTCTGTATGGACACTTGCCATTACTTTCTTTTTGAATATTTCCGTGTGCATGTGGTAGAGATAACAACGTTGTATACTACAAATTCACTGTTTTGCTTTTAGGTTTGAAACTACATGAGACTTTGTAAGTTGGCGGGATATCCTCATCAACTTGAGAGAAGCCGGTAAACAGATGGCCGAAAAACAGTGACATACCCTATCTATTTTTTAAATCAATTCGGCCTGGAATTTTCTTAAAGAAGCGCATCCCTAATGATTTCCCGCGATTTCTTCGAAGGCTGAAGGGCCGTAGCCTAGTAGTTAAGGCTATAGACTAGAAATCTTTTGGGATATTCCCGCGCAGGTTCGAATCCTGCCGACGACGTATACTTTTTTAAGACGCGTTTTATTTCTTTTCGAACGTAATTTGATTCAATATGGCATACAAGATATGTTTATTGTTAAATATGTTGCAATTTTAATGCACATTCTTCAATTTTTAAAATTAAAACAACGTAATGGCTAAATTGGGTGATTTGCTGCTGAAAATACGAACCAGGCATGTTGCAATTTTATTTTTATTTCAAAAGTAGACGGTAAATCAGTCTTTTTCGTGATATTTTTGCTGTATATAGTGTATCTATAAAAACTAAGTTCAAAATATTACTTAAATGATATTATTTTGAATTTTATGACACTTTGTTTTTAACCAACCCAATTTCTACTTGCCTGAAACCACTTGCATTTCATGACGCTCTTCCATAGATAACAAGTGATAAAAAATAAATGTCTGCAAAAGAGAACTTTGTTCATCTTGTTTAAACTTTAAACACCTTTACTGTATCTGTACACACTAACTGCATGCCTATATTTGGAAATCTGGATGAATTATGGAACATTCATATACCCCAGGGGTGCACATAAACTGGACTAAAGCCGAGTGTGGGGTGGTTTTGAAAAAATCAGTATATTTTTTTAAGCATGGAAAGACTACCTAAAAATGTGCATGTAGTTCAGTGAAATGATGCTGATTAAGAAAATAATAGATAAGATTATATTTGGATAGGTGTCCATTACGGGTGCGCTACTTAAAACAAGAGGGCCTGAAAGGCCCAAAGTCGCTCACCTGAGATAACAAGATATTTTTGGGACAAATCTTCTGACCAAATTTCATGAAGATCGGAAATTACATGTGGCCTCTAGAGTGTTAATAAGATTTTACTATAGCAATATAAGAAAAAATGCCCCGCCCCCTGGCAGCCATGTTTTTCAACCAACCGGCATCATTTTTGAACTCGTCCAAGATAGTATCGGGATGAATCTTCTGACCAAGTTTCATGAAGATCGGACAGTAAATGTGGCCTCTTAGAGTGTTAACAAGATTTAACTATAGCCATATCAGGAAAAATGCCCCGCCACATGGAAGCCATGTTTTTCAAGCAAACATACTTATTTTCGAACTCATACAAGATATCATTGAGACCAATCTTCTGACCATATTTCATGAAGATTGGAAATTAATGTGGCCTCGAGAGTGTTAACAAGATGTTACTATAGCCATATATAGCCATATAAGGAAATATGCCCCGCCCCTGGTAGCCATGTTTTAAAGCAACCGAACCCATTTTCGAACTAATCCAAGATATCATTGGAACAAATCTTCTGACCAGGTTTCATGATGATCGGAAAATAAATGTGACCTCGAGAGTGTTAACAAGGTTTTACAATAGCCATATAAGGAAAAATACCTCGCCCCCGTCGTGGCCATATTTTTCAACCAATCGGCATTATTTTTTAACTGGTCCAAGATATTATTGGGATAAATCTTCTGGCCAGGCTTCATGAAGATTGTACTATAAATGTGGCCTCTAGAATGTTAACAAGATTTTCTATAGCCATATATAGCCATATAAGGAAAAATGCCCAGCCCCTTGGGAGCCATGTTTTTCAAGCAAACGTAAACATTTTCGAACTCATCCAAGATATCAATAAAACAAATCTTCTGACCATATTTCATGAAGATTGGACAATAAATGTGGATTCTAGAGTGTTAAAAAGGTTTTACAAAAGCCATATATAGCCTTATAAGGAAAAATGCCCCGCCCCCTGAGGGCCATGTTTTTAAAGAAACCATAACAATTTTCGAACTCATCCAAGATATCATCGGGACAAACCTTCTGACCAAATTCCATGAAGATCGGAAAATAAATGTGGCCTCTAGTGTAACAAGGTTTTACTATAGCCATATAAGGAAAAATGCCCCGCCCCCTGGTGGCCATATTTTTCAACCAACCGGCATCATTTTCAAACTCGTCCAAGATATTATTAGGATGAATCTTCTAACCAAGTTTCCTGAAGATCGTACTATAAATGTGGCCTCTAGAGTGTTAACAATATTTAATAAAGCCATATATAGCCATATAAGGAAAAATGCCCCGCCCCTTGGCAGCCATGTTTTTTCAGCAAATGTTACCATTTTTAACTCATCCAAGATATCATTGGGATGAATCTTCTGAGCAAGATTCATGAAGATCGGAAAATAAATGTGGCCTCTAGAGTGTTAACAAGGTTTCACTATAGCCAAATAAGGAAAAATGCCCCGCCTCCTGGCGGCAATGTTTTTCAACCAACCGGCATCATTTTCCAACTCTTCCAAGATATTAATGAGATGAATCTTCTGACCAAGTTTCATGAAGATCAGACAATAAATGTGGCCTCTAGAGTGTTAACAAGATTTTACTATATCCATATATAGCCATATAAAAAAATGCTCCGCCCCTTGGCAGCCATGTTTTTCAATCAAACGTAACCATTTTCGAACTCATCCAAGATATCATTGAGACCAATCTTCTGACCAAATTTCATGAAGATTGGACAATAATTGTGGTGACCTCTAGAGAGTTAACAAGGCAAATGTTGACGCCGCACAACGCACAACGGACGACGCACGACGGACAAAAGGCGATCACAAATTCTCACCATGAGCACGTTTATGATTATGCAGCTCTCTACGCGAAATGTTTGACTTTATTTCTTGTTTAAGTTTTTGCTTTCACATTGCATTTGTTAAGGAAATCTTTTAGTATATTGTGACCTTTAACAGAAACTGCCACGCACGTTTTTTCAACGGGCATTTTAAGAACCATTTTCAAAATCTGCCGTGATGTCATCATTACAAATGGTTTTACAAAGTCTTATTAAGATTGGACAATAAATGTTTCCTCTATATCAAACACAAGATTGTTTTTATATCTAGTGACCTGTTTTATTTCATGACGAATTTCAGCACGTTTCATGAAGATTGGGAAATACATTTAGCTTAAGAATGTTCTGTATGAAACGATTGACGTCAGAAAAAACAGGAGGAATGACGGACAAAAGCCGTTCACAAAAGATCATTATATGCACGTTGTTCTTATATGAGCCCAAGTGTGTCATATTGTAACAATAATACCAACGCCCCATGTCATTCATCTGAGACCCGAAGAAACTTAAGACTGTTTAAAGAACCTTTTGAGATGTGTGCCTCAACAAATGAAACTTCCGACCTTGCTTTCTTACCAGAGCCATTTTCAACAAGGCTGTGATGACATTCGAACAAACGTCCATGTCAAGTTTCATGCTCGTTTGACGTTATAACGTATAGCTTCTTTACAAGAGTTCACTATAGAAATGGAATGACAACAACCCCATGTCCTTTTGGAAATGTGTTTTAGTACAAAATAGGCAAAATAACAGTTAACAAATAATATGAGCAAGTTTCAGACAGCTGACGACATATTAGACAGCTTATAATCACAATGTTTCATTACAGTCATATCAGGAAAACTATCAATATAATATAAAGAAGTGAAACTCCAGCTGCTGGAGCGGTATTGAATTTTCATTAAAAACAATTAGTTGGTCCTTTATTTAAGGCAAGTGACCGATTGCCCAAACAGTACAAAACAGCACAATACAGCACAATACAAACCAACATAAACACAAAATATGAATAAAGCTGGGGTCACCGCCTTGGAACGGTCAATGCAAAGCATTGGGGGTTTAAACCTGGTTATAGAGCGCTCAACCTCACACTTGGCCCAGCAATATTCATAATACATTTAAGTGTAAATAAAATTTAACGTCATAGCATTGTAACTCAAATTAAACAATAATAAAAGGGAATTAAAACGCATTCAATTTAATTACTATTTAATTACTCAATTGCATTGAAGATACAAGAGTAACAGAATTACAACTTTTTGACGAACGATCAAATAAAACTATTAACAATTGTCAACTACATTCCTTCTTTATAGAAAAGATTTGAGAATATAGAATCCTAGAGTTAATATCTCAGATAATCATCGCGCAAATACAGGAAGAAGCAGCAATAATGGGTGTAAAAATTCCATATTACATAGCTTGGTTGTTTATGTGACTGCTAAACAAATTAAAAATAATTAAATCAAACAAGAAACGCCTATCAGAGAGAAAATATAAATAAAATGGAACGTTATAAACCCAATGACCTATGCATGTAGATTACATCTGGGAAAGTCGGTCGTATGACGTCACAAAAATCCATAATGACATGACGTGAACAAATTCCAAGGGCAATACTACAAATATTAATGGGGCTATGCTACTAATAAAACAAGTTTAGGTGATTTAATATTAAGAAGCAAATGAATAAAAATGGTAATTCCATTAAAGCGACATTATTGGAATCAAACAGTATATAGGTGTTTTGACAACTGAAGACAGAAATGATTTGATGTACGATTTGAGTCCAAATGTAGTTTACATGCAGATTTGTTCATACGACACAATGACACAATTTTATTCAACAGTAAAAATGCCTATAATGTAGTATTCATGCAGATTTGTTCATACGACACAATGACACAATTGTATTCAACAGTGAAAAATGCCTATAATATCACTAATGATTCCAAATTTTAAGGGAAGAAAGATATAGTGAATCGAAAACCATCAAACACGTGTTTTTAAGTACATAAGCATCGTATCCTTTTGATAAAAACAAGTTAATTAAATTGAAAAGTTTAATATGAACATTTGGTTTAACATATTTTGCGGACATGCTTCAAAACATCTCCGTAAAATGATGGATGGGAGATTCCATTATTTAAATGCCATTTTAAAGAAACATTATATTTTGAAATTAAATCACCATACTTAGAGTAAAATCTAGCAAAAATCTAGCAAATTTATTTCTTAGGTTATAATACAAAAAGCCTTGTTTTAGCAATTTTTTAGTTAATATTAGATTACGATCATTAAAATCTTTAAGGTTCATGGGGGGGATAAAATTCATTAAAACTTCGCTTTGGTTTTTCTTCATTGAATGTGGTACAATATGGTCAAACTATATATCATTTTAAAGCTAACGACGGATAGAATAACATAAACACATTTTTGACAGTCAATATTTGTGTGCTTTATTCATATTTTGGTTTAAAACCAATATATTTTTACACTAATTTACAAAATCTCAATCTAAAGTTAGGAAGGATATGCACTACCTTAAGTGGAATAAATACAAAGCTATATACATATACAAGGTCAAGTTAGCAACATTTCACAGAAAATTATTGTCATAAAACAACAAATGAGTTTTTATTCAACTGCCTTTTTTGGATAAATATCCTAAACAAAGTTCTAAAAATAACTAAAACGTAACTACTTTTTAAAAATCCAGGTATGGTGGATAATAAGAGTCACAATTCTATTTCAAAGGCTTAACAATTGTGTTATTTACCTCTCAACCAAATTGCAAATTTTAAACCATCTCAAATTGAAATAGATTGCAGACGACATTTAAAATTGTGTCGCATAATTGATGTATTTCATGTCGCATAATTGGTGTATTTCATGTATATTCCTTGTTCGGTATAACTGAATACATAATATCTGTCTTCATGAAGAAATGCATAAATGGGCATCATATGTCGTCGTCAAATTAGACGAAAAAATGCACCAAGTTATTGCCCATGGCTGGGTTCACTAATTAGTTATGTCTATGGTAAGCACATGCGCACTGTTAATTTGTGTATATTTTCATGTTAAATGACAGGTGAACTTTCATATATGCAGTTAAACAAACGTGGTCTCGCTTAATTATTGGCATATATATGCACAAGATGTGTAAGTCACACATAAAGCCATCCCGTATCAGGTAATTCAACTCATGTTAAAGTCAATCATCCAGACAGCCGTCACCCAATTTATTTGTCCATTATTGTATAAATTGGCATCTGCGTTGTATGAAGGAGTCCTACTTAAACGGCCGGACATACAAGTCGCATTATTTCTGGCTTTCGCGGGATGGGCCCATTGCGGGCTTCGCATGTATCTTGGAATGATACTTCCGAGGCCTAAGACATCAAGGAGAATACTGCTATAGTTAATACCTCGTGAGCATTATGGCCAATAGAAGATCTTAATGTCCCAAGAGAAATGAAGACGCTGGAACCAAGAACAAAAGTACAATCAACAACAACAGAAACAACAATGCGATCACAAAGGTTTTAACATACGTCACAATTGATAAGCAACGCGGTACGCATCAACACCATATCCAGAGACAATATCACGATGGATTCAACAACAGAAACAACGACGTGATGACGGCTGGTTCAGCGACAAAAACAACAGAAACCACGATGACATATCCAGCCTCGATGTGAACCTTGATACGCAGATGAGTGCAACCGACCACGTGCGATTTGCCTACACAGCTTGGCGATAGATAGATCTTCTTCACGACAGCAATGGTAGATAACATCACCCATGAATCAACATAGACAGAAAACAACAAACCAAGACATCTACTTGACAGCAACAGGTACATATTCAACCCGGGCAATACCTTCTTCGAATGGACAGCACAGGAGGTCACTAGTCAAACAACGCCTGTAGTGTTACGTGGACAATCGATCAACGTCATTTAACATTGATACATAATATTGTAAGACACTTGTCATTCAGGATTTGATCTTTCTAAAGATTTTAAATCATAAAATATAAAATCTTTCTTTAATGAAAATGAGGTGTGTCGCATAATTGATGTATTTCATGTCGCATAATTGGTGTATTTCATGTATATTCCTTGTTCGGTATAACTGAATACATAATATCTGTCTTCATGAAGAAATGCATAAATGGGCATCATATGTCGTCGTCAAATTAGACGAAAAAATGCACCAAGTTATTGCCCATGGCTGGGTTCACTAATTAGTTATGTCTATGGTAAGCACATGCGCACTGTTAATTTGTGTATATTTTCATGTTAAATGACAGGTGAACTTTCATATATGCAGTTAAACAAACGTGGTCTCGCTTAATTATTGGCATATATATGCACAAGATGTGTAAGTCACACATAAAGCCATCCCGTATCAGGTAATTCAACTCATGTTAAAGTCAATCATCCAGACAGCCGTCACCCAATTTATTTGTCCATTATTGTATAAATTGGCATCTGCGTTGTATGAAGGAGTCTTACTTAAACGGCCGGACATACAAGTCGCATTATTTCTGGCTTTCGCGGGATGGGCCCATTGCGGGCTTCGCATGTATCTTGTATTTGACAAACATTTTGGAAACGTTGTGCTGTGTTAGAATATATTCAACAGAAATAAATCACGATGAAAATGGAAATGAACTTTGTTGGTTACTGTGTCTTTTCCACGAACGATACATAATTACGTGACAATTGTAAAGGAATAAAAAGAAATTGGCAAACGATTGATTTTATATTTCTATTCCTTCTACCCATTTTGAAAGCGTGGCCATCGCTGTGATCCGTAGAAAAACGTGCAAAACAAATCGGTCGAAACCACGTGCAGTGGTGAGAAAAACGGGTATGTGTATACACATACCTGAGAAAACACAATACTTATTTTGACAGTTGGGTGGCAACTAGTAAAACAACTTTTAACATTAATCAGCAAGAGATCGCACTAAATAATAGAAATGACCACGTAGAGATATCATCACTTACCTTATTACAAATATTATCCAGCTGAAAATTGTCCCCCACACGTCTTTTTTAGTTTATTTGTATTGTTTTTCTGGAGCCGAAGTGCATCTCACAGACTATCCATCCAACTTCCGTTGTTTTCACTTTCGTTATTAAAAACTCCGTTTAAAAGAATTATTTCTACTTTTAGATTGTTAAAGCGATGTATTATTATATATTATCTATAGAATAGTATACCGTGATGTATTGAACAGAGTTACGTATCGATCTTTCTATCAGTCTGTAAGCGTACTATTTTATGCGCAATAATATATGTCGTGTGATTCGACAACGATTGTAAACATTGGTGAAATGCTTCTTACATAGTTATTCTTTTGAGTGTTTATGAGGTCTGATCGTGCAGTTTGCAAACATCAACGGAAAGATTACAATCCAATGCATTTGTCATCGTCAACCGTTTGGAATGTCAATTAGGCGATGAGTGAGTTTTTAGCATGTTTCTTTCTATTTTATTGATTTAAAAATGGCCTCCCCCATGGTGATGAAATGACATGTGTTCGAGTTTTGATATTTCTAGATATGTAAACTTTTTTTACTATTTAAGCGTAACTTGCCCTCGTCAATGTCGATATTATTCACTAGTTATATAATTTTCCGCCGAAATACGTGGAATAAACATGATTCAGATTTTTGAAAATAATGTTTATTTTAGTGTTAAAATCGCTTTGTATTTTGATTGATTTTGTGGATGTTATGATACGTTGATGTACAAAATTGGTAGCAGTTTGAAGGAAAAACATCCTTTAAAGCATATATGTATACATTTTCAATGTGGCACTCTTCCTTTAGTCAAATTTGAGTTCAATGCTAGGGGTCCCACATTTTTCAAAATAAAGCCTCTACATGAACCTTAATACACGAACATGCTTTGGCATAACGTACCAACTGCGAAATGTAAATACCATAGGAAGGTCCTTTAGGGATGTTGCCATCTAGAAACGGAAAATTCACAATTTCAAAGTTAAAATCGTCCCGTTTGTCATATAAACTAGTTTTGATCAAATTATTATTAATAGTTAAATGTAAGTCTAAATACGCAGCGTCTGTATTGGATATACACGATCTATTTAAGACTAGTTCTTTTGGGTAGATTTTGTGAATATATTGTTCAAATAATGGATAATCTAAATTAAGTATGCCCTCAATGTACCTACTAGTAAGGTTAAAACAATTAATCAAATCTACTTGCTTAGTTTTAAATAATTCTAACATAAATTCGCTTTCATAACAATATAAAAAAAGGTCAGCTATATGTGGCGCACAATTAGTACCCATAGGAACGCCAATAATTTGTTTAAATATTTTACCATTAAATTCAACAAACAAGTTATCCAAAAGAAAAGTAAGTGCTGCACAAAAGTCAAGACCAGTCCAAATGATGTAATTATCTAATATCTGAAACAAGTTTGGATTTTATTAAAGCGTGAGGAAGCGTTGTATATAGTGTCGCAAAATCATAAGTACTTACCTGTGACACCTTATATTTTTTATTTTCAATTTCATCAATAACTTCCAAGGTGTTTTTTATTGACCAAAATAGGTTAATATTACTATTTTCATAAACTTTATTACAAAATTTAGCTATATGATATCTAATAGCACTCAATGCAGATGTAAGATACACTGGTAATTGTTTGGTGGTACAAGACACTGAATTAGCGATAAAACGACTTTTATATGGCGTCTTATGTAATTTAGGTATCCAGTAAAGTGATGGCAATTTCTTGTCAGTAATATTGACTATTACATTTAACTTTATGCATTGGGCAATATGGTCGGTAATAATTTCATTAGGTTGCTTATTGTACTCACAATATGATGTAGTTTGTGAAAGTTCTTGTGAACATAAAACACTCGTCATATTATGATAACATTATTAGCAGCCTTATCAGCAGGAACTAAGACGAATTTAGATTTTAAGTCTTCAAGCAATTTACAGAGATTTTGTTTATTAAATTTAGGTGAATGTGGTAGGGCCAAAGGATGTGTATCATAAAAACATATTTTATTCATGGCCATACTAAATATTTTTGTTTTCCAATCATTGAGTGCAGTAATTTCAGCATTTTCCTTCCTGCACCATTTAGTGCAATAATCATGTAAGGATGTTACGATATTCTTAATGCAGTTATCAAAATCAATAGGAATAGGCAGTCTGTACTTAGGGGCCTCTGCGTAGCAAATTTCTAAGGTTTTTATTTTGAATGAAATTAAGGTCCCCATTAATAACATGTCCAACTGGACCATATATATATTTAGAACTAGTACAGTCACATAATGTAGGACAATTTCTTATTACATTTATATCTGAGGAAATAGAATTATAATTAAAAACGATACTTCTTACAGGTTTACTATATTTGTAGCAAATAAGTGGTGATTCAGTATTGCGGAAATAAGGGGGAATCAACCGATGTACATTTTTATCATTGAATATTTTAGGAAGGTCAATTAAATCAAGACCTTTGTTACAAAACTCAATTTTGATACGATTTCTAGTTTTGTTAAGTACATTTTCAATAAAAGGTTTAAGATAGTAGTCAGTGAAAGATTCAATAATACAAGCACATTCATATAGAGGGTCAGATTGAAGTAAAATAAGTTTACATTCCTTATCAATATGCGCCAACGAAGAAACAGAAAGAGAGCAAAGTGCACTTAGTAATTTGAAAACTATCAAGCCTTGCGTACTTATATCAAACAGGAAAATATTGGCTTTTACAATTACAAACTTCTTGAAAAGGGGGTAAACAATAGTTTACGAGGGTCATGGGTCCCGCTCACATGAGACCCAGATAAAAGGTGGAGTTCAAAATGATAAAATAATTTATTTAACATAAATATTAAATTATATGCATATTTTTATTTTAACTTTCGGATAAGATATCACTGGAACAAGTTGAATGATGTTTTATGACGACTGGACAAAAATGTGAATTCTACAGTAAAAACAATGGTTAATTAGTGCAATATATCCCCGCTACACTTTTCACGAAGAGAAGCATTTGCAAATGAGGCCAAGATATAATTAGAAAAAACAACTGTTCTTTATACGTTTCATGAAGATAAGACGAACAAGAGCTGTCAGAGGACAGCGCGCTCGACTATTCGAGTGCTTGACAGTATAACGTAGGCCATCATGGAGAAATTGTTCATATTCAATAATTTATTAGACGATTTTTCAAAAATAAAAAAAGGAAAAAAAAAATTATTTTGGGGGGGTAGGGGGGGGGGGGGGTTACGAGGAAGGTAGGGGGTATAATGTGGGGTGTGGTCATTTATTAGACGATGTTTCAAAAATAAAAAAAGGAAAAACAAATATACATTTGTTTTGGGGGGGGGGGGGGTAGGGGGTGGGGTTGAGAGGGGGGTATAATGTCGGTGTGGTCATTTATTAGATTATCTTTAAAAATTAAAAAAAAAGGAAAAAAAAACATTTTGTTTGGGGGGGGGCAGGGATTCTGGGTTGGGGCGTGGGGTATTGTTTTTGTGGAATCCATTGTGGTATTCAGGTAAGTGTTGTTTTGTCAAAGTATTAATTAAATCTGATCATAAATAAAGAAGTTATGTCAATGTTAGCAAAATGTTCAATTATCTAAGTACAAAAGAGGCAATAATTCTGTCAGAATGCGTGATACAGTTGTCTGCTCTTGTTAATAGGTTGGGGTCATGTTGGTAAACAAGTATGCAAAATATGAAAGCAATATGTCAAGGGACATAGGAAATATTTGGGGTAGAACGCAAACTTTAACATAGATTTATCAATAATATGCATATTCTAAGTATAAAAGGGGAAATTAATTCTGTCAAAATGCTTGATACAGTGGTCTGCTCTTGTGTATAGGTTGGGGTCATGTTGGTAAACAAGTATGCAAAATATGAAAGAATATGTCAAGGGACATAGAAAATATTTGGGATAGTAAGCAAACTTTAACATTTGCACGCCAACGCTTACGCCAACGCAAACGCCGACGCCGGGGTAGGATAGCTCCACTATATAAATTTCATATATAATAGTCGAGCTAAAAATTGAAGTTAACAAGGTTTGACTATATCTTAACAAGCCCCTACCCCTAACGGGCATTTTTTTCAACAAACCGGAATAATTTAAAAACTCATTCGATACATTATTGGAACAAATGCTCTGATTATGTTTTTTTATAAATATTGGAAAAACATGAGACTTCTTGAGTGTTAACATGATTTTTCTTTCATTTGACCAATCGAGTTTTAACCCTCACGTGACCCAGTTTCGAATACGGTCAATATATCATTTGGACAAATGTTCTGACCACGTTGTATGAAGATTTGACAAATAATGTCATAAGAGTTTTAACAATATGAATGTTGACGACGCACGAGGAACGACGGACAAAGGCTATCAAAACGCTCAACGCTGAGCTTATGTGAGCTAAGAAACAACACTAACAAAATAACAGAAAGACTGTACATATTGACAGCAAACTTACCGATTCTAATAACAAATCTCCAACTGTATATTCCCAAGCAATTCTTGACAAAAACAATGCGACATTCCATGTCGACGAATAAACTGATTGCACAGTATCACACAAAATTAAAATCCAGTTACAGATACAAAGCGCGCTGATGACGAACAAACAAAGCTAGCCACTTACTTCGTACGCATATTCAAACAAAGCAAATAGTCATATACACTGCAAAACAGATAGCATACACAAAATTCATCACTCTTATCTGAAAAATATCGTGACCCGACGCATGTCTGCACTAAATAATGTCTTAAGTACATTCGTTGCAAGAACAATGTTTCACTTAACACTGTTTAAATATGCTATTCGTGTTCTTAAAATCCGTTGCATGCCACAGGAAAGATGATCACATATAATTATTCATGACGTCGAGTATTCCTGAACATCTGAATAATAAAAATAATTGAGAGTAAAATTATTTTATACATAAAACATTTAACTTAGCACAATAATAATGTTAAGGTCATGTTCGGAGTGCTAACTAGACATGTAAAAATTAATTAACACAACACCAGTTGTTTGTCACTACGAAATTGTTAAAGATGTTGAATAAAGATCAAGCGAGGCTGAATTACCATATCTTTTGAAGACTATGTATTTTAATTTATTGCGGGCATAATGAAATGCATTTTCAATTGCAAGCTCGTAACCTGGTTTTTGTGATCATGTGATCAACATTACAAATCGCCCGGAAAATCTTAATAAAAATATAGCATATGTATCCGTATCATGATGAAACTTTCTTCAAATCAAGTTAATACATAAGTGCACAATTAGGCTTACAAATTTAAAATGAAATTACAAAACATTAGTACATTGAATGCCCTATAGAACTCTTCACACTATTCAACTTAACAAAAAAGTTTCAAAATTGCACAATGGTAGGGAAAAACTTGATAGATGAACGAAACATATAAAAACGAGACGATTCTTATAGTTTGCAAGGAACAACAAGCGATGTGTTTGTGAAACACTATGTCCCCATATATATGACCTTTGACCATGAAGGATGATCTTGACCTTTCACCAATCAAAATGTGCAGCTCCATGAGATACACATGCGTGCCAAATATCAAGTTGCTAGCTTCAATATTGCAAAAGTGTACATAAAATGAGCGATTTTGACCCATATATTTGAAGTTTGACCTTGAAGGATGACCATGACCTTTCACCACTCAAAAAGTGCAGCTCCATGACATACACATGTATGCCAAATATGAAGTTGCTATCTTCAATATTGCAAAAGTTAGGGCAAATGTTAAAGTAGGGGCAAACAAACAAACCAACAGACAGGGCAAAAACAATATGTCCCCCACTATAGTGGTGGGGTAAATAAAAATTAGTTCACACTTTCAAAAATGCTAATGCCTCCAAGTCCTTGTGCCAACAAGAGCACCGCAAAACGGGTGCCACGCTCGGCTGTGAAAGCTTGTCAGAAAATTTTAATTATTTTTGTAAGGTCACAGTGACCTTGACCTAGAGACAAAAAATGGGTGTGGCGTGTAGAACGCATAAAGGTGCAGTTACATATGAAGTTTCAAAGTTGTAGGTGGAAGCACTTTGATTTTAGAGCAAAATGTGAAGGTTTCAGCACGACGCGGACGTCGGACGACGAGTTGGCTGTGACAACACCTCGTTTTTTTTCCGAAAACAGCCGAGCTAATAATTTGTATTAACAATGCACCGCATAACGGGTGCCACGCTTGGCTACGGGTGCAGTTTTGAATAAATGAAAGCTTGTCATATATTTTTAGAGGTCACAGTGACCTTGACATTTGACCTAGTGACACCAAAATGGGTGTTACGTGTAGAACTCATCAAGGTACATCTACAAATGAAGTTTCAACCTCGGGTTTTCTCCGAAAACGCCGAGCTAAAAATGAGACAAAAACACATCCCATAATCGGTAATTTTACACTCATGTTAACTAGAGAATTTATATGAACAGTTAACGAAATTGATAATCATTAATCAATTAATTGTATTAAAACTTAATTATTTGTACGAACATGTTCTTCACTTTGATCTAATAAAAAGACAATACTAGAAAAACGCATGCGCTTTTTACAAATATCGTAATACACTAAGCGTTACTACAATATTTCTCGTTGTATTAATCATATGCTTTGATATAACATTCCAACATTGTATGTTCTGACTAGTGGACACAAAGTAATATTAAAACGTATCTATTAACAATTTACAAAATGATTTTCAATTAAATCAAGTGTTCCGCGGTCGGAGACATATGACCTTTGACGTAGTGACCCCAATTTCAATAGGGGTCATCTATTGTCCAAGACTAATGCATATGAGAAGTATCAAGCCAATCAGTGAATCAGTTGACGAGTAATTGATCGGAAACGATTTCACACTTAGTATGTACGAGTGACCTTGACCTTTGACCAAGTGACCCTCATTTTAATAGGAGTCATCGGGAAACGATTTCACACTTAGTGTGTAACAGTGACTTTAATACGGGTCATCTACTGTCAAAGCCCAATGGACATGGGAAGTATCAAGCCAATCGGTGAATCAGTTGAGTTATTTATCTGAAACGATAGTACTATTAATGTGTAACATTGACCTTGACCTTTGACCAATTTGTTTTCGACACCACAAAACCCAGTTTCAAACATGTTCAACATATCATTGTGGAATTTGTAATGACACAATTTCAAAAAGATTGGACAATAAATGTGGTCTCAACAGTGTTCTGACTAGCGTTTACTTTTTTAACTTGATATTTTGATTTAGTTTCCATCCCACTTAACCAAGTTTTGAACTCGGTGGAGATATCTTTTGGACGAAATTCTGATAATATTTCGTAAAATTTGAACAATAAATGTGGTTACTTAAATGTTCACAAATAAAATGTTGACGACCGAGGGCGAACATCTCACCAAAATTTAATGTTACAAGGTGAGCTAAAAACAAGGCATGATGCCCTAAGACGTTAACATTAAACCCCAATTAATTCACTGTCCTGAGCACGTGTTCAGAATGTTTAATAATAAACGCATATGGAAAACAACATCGACATCTGGCAGTAATGTTTGTAAACAAACCCAAAATCATGTTTAAACTTAGCCCACATATCAGAAAAACACTGGGTCACAAACTTGACTTCTGAAGTGTTATGTTTTTAGGACCATTTTAGTATATTTCTTCCTAAATCAAGTAAAAAAAATTCCAACTGATTTTTGAAGTTTCGATATTACGTTATAATAAGCCTAGAAATAAAGAATTTTGACGTTGTAACATCCATTTTATGGATATGTCTATGTCATGAATTTTTGTTTTATGTAAGTTTTATCACCAATGATTAACAATTTATACAACAAAACAAAAAAATCCCCAATTTGGAGAGCACTGACGCTAAATTTCCGAAGGTCGTAGGTATATTTCATATTCCGAAAATGATAAAAAAAAAGCCCTAGGTTGTTCCTGTATACTCACCTTACTCTGACATTTAGCCATACATAGAGATGACGATAACAGCGAGTAGCATCAAACTGAAAATGTTATAAACAAGAGCAGTCAGAAGACAGCGCGCTCGATTATTCGAGTGCTTGACAGTATAACGTAAGCCATCATGGGGATATTGTTCATATTCAATAAGGTCAAGGTAATATAGTCATATTCTAACTGGAAGAGGACCACAATTGAAACATATTGATCGCTTATGTTTTAAAGAAGTGGTAAATTATAGACGATTCTGAGTTCAGGTATATTTTCCACAATCAATTGAACATTTGTAAAGACATAAAACAAACTAATACAATTATATTTCAAGTTTGATAGCAATAGATTGGGTGGGATGGTTGGACGGTCTTTGAAAAATAAAATAATACAAGAAACCGTCGGTAACGGGTCATGCTCCCCAAAGTTGTTTTTTTTTGTCACAATATTGCACTATATATTCAGATAAAAGGAAATGTCTTGAGGGCACAGTAGTTGGGGGGGACAATAATTTTTTATAGAAAATTTCAAAGGGCCATAACTCTGTAAAAAATGATCCGACCAGAACCCGCCGATAATATGCACATCTCCTCTTTGTAGTGAAGCTTCCCATAAAGTTTCATTGTATTCCGGTCATTAGTTGCTGAGAAATAGCCTGGGCAAGAATTGCACTATATGTACAGTTAATGGAAAATTTCAAAGGGCCATAACTCTGTGAAAAATCATCCGATAAGGACCCGCTGATAATATGCACATCTCATGGTAGTAAAGCTTCCCATAAAGTTTCATTGAATTCCGGTCATTAGTTGCTGAGAAATAGCCCGGACAAAATTTGTGCACGGACGGACGGACACAAGGACGGACGGACGAAGCGGCGACTATATGGAGCATAAAAAGTAAACATTTGTGTGTTCACCATGTTTAAAACAAATATTCTGTGTGGGGGGAATTCCAAGGGGGGGATTGTTTGGGTGGAGTCCATTGTGGTTTGTCAGGTACGTGTTGCTTTGTCAAAGTATGAATCAAATCTGATCCTAAATAAAGAAGTTATGGCAATTTAAGCATTTTTTTATTTGACCCTGGAATTCAATGTCATTTAAATGTCAAGGTAAAATGCAACTTGCCAGGTACAATATCCTCATGATAGAAAGAGAGTATTTGAAGTTTGAAAGCAATAGCCTTGACACTTTAGAAGTAAAGTGCATCTATCCACAACATTTAACAAAATATTCAAAGTTACTAAGTCAAAAAGGGCCATAATTCCGTCAATATGCCAACCACAGTTATGCAACTTGTCCTGTACAGTCCCCTTATGATAGTTAGCGAGTGTTCTAAGTCTGAAAGCAATAGCTATGATACTTTAGGAGTAAAATGGACCAAAACACAAAACTTAACCAAATTTTCAATTTTCTAAGTATAAAAGGGGCCATAATTCTGTCAAAATGCCAGTCAGAGTTACATAACTGTGCCTACAGTCCCCTTATGATAGTAAGTAAGTGTTGCAAGCATAAAAGCAATAGCTTTGATACTATAGGAATAAAGTGGACCTAAACACAAAACTTAACCAAATTTTCAATGGTTTAAGTATAAAAAGGGGCATAACTCTAAAAATAATGCTGACAGAGTTATGCACCTTGACCTACACAATTGACTTATTGCCATTAAGAAGAATTCCAAGTTGGAGTTAATTATTGATAGTGTTATAGTTATTTGACTATATAAAAATCTTTAACCAACGGCGACGGCGACGCGAGTAGTATTGCTCTCATTTTTCTTAAGTACAGTTTATATAATTAAGAAGGTAGAAAATAGTTTCAAATTAGTATAGTTACAACCGATAAGAATTAGTTTAATCGTCTAAGGACAAAACCTGTGTTTCGAGTGGTGGAAGTATCCCGTTTAAGTTAAATTTTGACTATCTGGTAATAATAAACATTTACGCCGAACGATGACGTTATTTCGTGGATAAAAAAATGAAATTTGTCAAGATTTGCGGAAAATAATGACGTTATCAACTTCAATGAACACGTAGTACGGTAATGAATACGTTTAAGTTAATTTGCATACGTCGGTGATTCATCGGGGTATAAATACCGATTGAAATAGAAGTTTCTATACAAATGAGTAGATACGAACTATGCCAAAATGCATGACGTCTCTTATAGAAAATATATTACACAACTAAATGTAAATTGAGTTTACCTGTTATTAGATGCATGACTCCCATTACTTGTCCTGTCTGTTATCATGACTCCCTCTGTTTGTGTTGGGTCGAACGCATCTGTGCAGTTGTATTGACCATAAACATCTTGCTCCAATTTTAAAATTACCAAGATTCCACTCTCTAGAGTATAATCTGTTGAATAGTATTTCTTATACGTTTCTTCGAACAGGTTACACTCAAAATGCATCTCCCCTGGGATACATCTAGCTATCTCAGTTGATGTTTTTTCATAATTGGTAAAAATAAAGTAAAAAGGTTGACCCGAATAGCATTTGATACGCACACTGCCATCAACAGTCATTCGATCCTGAACCTCAATCTTCAAGAGCAAAATCTCGGAAACTAGAAACATAATAATAAAAAGACAATACTAGAAAAACGCATGCGCTTTTTACAAATATCGTAATACACTAAGCGTTACTACAATATTTCTCGTTGTATTAATCATATGCTTTGATATAACATTCCAACATTGTATGTTCTGACTAGTGGACACAAAGTAATATTAAAACGTATCTATTAACAATTTACAAAATGATTTTCAATTAAATCAAGTGTTCCGCGGTCGGAGACATATGCCCCCCCCCCCCCCAAACAGGGCTTTGAACTAGTGACCCAATTTTCGATAGGGGCCATCTTCTGTTGATCGGAAACAATTTTCACACGCATTGTGAGAGTGACCTTGACCTTTGACCTAGTGACCCCAATTCCAATAGGGGTCATCTACTGTCCAAGGCCAATGCGCATAATAAGTATCAAGCCAATCGGTCAATTTGTTGACGAGTTATTGATCAGAAACATTTTTCCCATTTATTGTTCCAGTGATCATGACCTTTGACCTAGTGACCCCAATTTCAATAGGGGTCATCTATTGTCCAAGGCTAATGCATATGAGAAGTATCAAGCCAATCAGTGAATCAGTTGACGAGTAATTGATCGGAAACGATTTCACACTTAGTATGTACCAGTGACCTTTACCTTTGAACCAGTGACCCTCATTTCAATAGGAGTCATCGGGAAACGATTTCACACTTAGTGTGTAACAGTGACTTTAATACGGGTCATCTACTGTCAAAGGCCAATGGACATGGGAAGTATCAAGCCAATCGGTGAATCAGTTGAGTTATTAATCTGAAACGATAGTACTATTAATGTGTAACATTGACCTTGACTTTTGACCAAGTTACCCCAATTTATTTAGGGGTCATCTACTGTCCAAGGCAAATACACATGTGAAGTATCAATCCAATCGGTCAATTGGTTGAAAACGTATTGATTGGAAACAATTTTCACACTAAGTCTGATAGTGACCTTGACCTTTGACCAAGTGACCCCAATTTCAATAGGGGCAATCTACTGTCCAAGGCAAATGCACAAGTTGAGTATTAAGCCAATCGGTAAATTCGTTGACGAGCTATTGATCGGACACGATTTTCACACTTAGTGTGCTAGCGACCTTGACCTTTGACCTAATGACCCCAATTTCAATAGGGGTCATCTACTGTCCAAGGCCAATGCACATGTAAAGTATCAAGCCAATAGGTCGATTCGTTGACGAGTTATTGCTCGGAAACGATTTCCACTAGCGACCTAGACTTTTGACCTAGTGACCCCAATTTCAATAGGGGTCATCTACTGTCCAAGGCCAATGTTATTGGCCGGAAACGAACTGGTCTACCGACATTCAGATTGGTCTACTGACAGACATCCAGCAAAACAATATACCCCTTCTTATTCGAAAAGGGGCATAATAACATAAGGCACTAATTCATGACCACACACAGGGCTTTTTTTCCTGACTTTGTGAAGCGGCCCTGGCCCCCTTACTTTGTGAAAAAATGAGTCGCAAACTTTTCACAATTGTGAAAAAATGAGTTGCAATCTTTTCAAAATTGTGACAAATTGAGTCGCGAACTTTTCAAAATTGTGAAAAATTGAGTCGCGAACTTCTTAAAATTGTGAAAAACCGAGTCGTGAAATTATTAAAATTGTGAAAAACGGCCCATTTTGTAAAAATTCACGGCCATGTTAGGTTTGTGAATTGTCCTTTTCAAAATTGTGAAATGTCCTTCCACGGCCACTCATAAAGAAGGAAAAAAAGCCCTGACACACAAACACATAAAATAGTGAATATATTTATGTATATACAAAAGTTTAAGAGTGTAAACAAAGTGTTTATCGTTTACATCTCTTTCCTTATATATACTCAATATTGCCTTTATGAATGTTTAAGTGTAGGAAAACAAAATAAGATTTGGCTTGTTGTCCCCTACCTGTTTCACCGGAGGGGACTTATGGTTTTTGCTCTGTGTGTCTGTCTGTCTGTCACACTTTTCTGGATCCTGCGATAACTTTAAGTTCTTAATATGTTTTCATGAAACTTGAAACATGGATAGACGGCAATATGGACATTATGCATGTCATTTCATTGGTTTCTACGTCAAACAATATGGATGCTATGGCAACAAATAGTCTAGAAATACTGCTGAAAATGGTGGTTTTCTGGATCCTGCGATAACTTAAAAAATTCTTCATATTTTTTTATGAAACTTGAAACATGGATAGATGGCAATATGGACATTATTCACGTCATTTCATTTTGTTCCTACGTCAAAAATTCTGGTCGCTATGGCAACAAATAAAAATTTAAAAACATTCTGACAATGGTGGAGTTTCTGACAATGGTGGAGCCAGTAGGGGACATATATTGCTTGGCAATAGTCTTGTTTCTGATAGGTCTACAACTCAAATACATCTCACTGGTAATACTTACCAAACATTAATGCACAAATGAAGCTCACTTGATACTGAAATAAATTAACACTAGTGTTCATACATACGCAGTTATTTCTCATTCATTTCATTTTATTTATCAAACATATGTGCATGTTTGTTATTTTTCCGCTTCGCTGACAAAACAATTATCAAGATACGATTCGTATACAAGATCATTCTTCTAATTTCTTGATGGATTATTCCTTATTATATAATTTGGGCAAGTGTGTAAGTAGGAAAAAGATTCTGCTGCGTTTGAAGCATAAACGTTTAAATGTAGGCGGCATTGGTAATTGTGTTATTACATAACAAGAAACGTACGACAATCTTATACTTAAATTCAAAATACACTTGCACTAAAAATACTTGTTTTGTTGTTGTTGTTTGAATTTTCGAGTTTTTACAGTTTGTAACATTTAGGACAAAATGATAAATTTATTAGTTCGATTTTCTTACCACATAGAACGCCATATCACTGGTCACTAACATCGTTTGGTTCGGTCAACTTGAACAGTCAGCGAAATCCCCTAATTAAAAAAAGATACAAAGTTGAACATATGATTAATATAACATTTAAACTGAGTATCTTTGAATTATAAAATAATTTAAGTTAATAGTTATTTGAAGCTACACTTAATGTGAAAGACATTTGTCAAAACATCTCTGTCTACACAATACTGCTAAGAGTGTTTTTACAAAACCCATCACTTAATCCAGTTTTGTCCGGATTTTCTGTTTACTCAGTACTGTATATATTACAATAGCTTCTTCAATAATGAATCATCGAAAAGACCGTCACGATAAAGATCCAGCATGGTTAATGGAAATTATATTTAGTTCAAATGAATGGCGAAATTTGTAACCGATAGTAAAAGAGTTCAATTGGCTCTACGCTACATACTTTTTATACAAAAATCAATATGCCCACGCTTTCCTTGAGGTAACGTAACGTGTTACATAAGCGGCATCATTTTCCCGCGCTTTTGTCGAGACAAAGGAAATATGCATGTGTAATGTTTATGTGGAGCTAAAATTTGATAACGTCGCATTAACATGAAAATTCAAAAGTGTTTTCGGATTACAAATTTAATTATGGTCATTTGAGAATGCAACAAAACATTTACAGTTTTAGGTTATTAATTTAATAATAATTTGTTAAAACGTGTATGTGTCGAAATAAATTTTTTGACAATATTAAGCATGAAATTTCTACGAGGTTAACACCCGGTTGCCGTTCTCTAAGTAACAGGGCACGATTTTTTGCGTGGAGGAGTACACCGTAATGACTGATTAGTATGGTAGGTACATGTATAGCAACGCCAACAAACTGCCACAAAGCCACTGAAATTATCTATTGATAGTGACAATATGTTATCCATGCATAACTGATTCACAATCGTTCGCATCTTCAGTGCCTTTTAGCCAAACTCTAATACTACTCGTTGAGTGGTGTGTAACCAATTTCGGTGTAAAATGAAAACGGCCAATCAAATACCGGTACTAATTATCACTCGCGCATTTATAAAAATCGTCTTATAAAATTGGGGAATATGTATCAAATATTGAGTCCAGTGCAGCATAGTTGTCAGATGTTGACTATAGAAACCTTTTATTGATGGTCAATTCAACAGATGCAAACCTGGTTCAATCAGAGGCAGGTTATCCTACAGAACCTGAGGCTACAAGTCCCGATTTAGATAGTTCATACTCTCAAGCACGGTTTCAGTTAAAAGAATGTTTAGTTGAATAAACTCATTGTTTAGTGTTAATAGGAACAGGATTTCGCAGGAAGTCATTAACCACTTTGATGTCAATATGCAACATATTATTTGTACATGTTTTAAACATCAGCATAATTAATAAACTTCTCAATTTGGATGAAAACGCCGCTAAGTTTCCCAATTTGGCTGGTACCATTCCCAAAGTGGTGAGGAAAAATGCTGACAGTCTGCGAGTAACTCGCAGTCTGTTCAGGTTTATTGCCGTTTGCTGCCCATCAGTATCTAAGGGTTGGAACTGAAACCTTTAAAACTTGGATCTTGCAAGAAAGGCCTCAAATTAAATTTTTAACTTTCTAAGGGACTACAAATGCGTCAATTACGTATCTAAGTGGTGAAGGGTTAAACGTGACAACAGTGTTAAATGTCAAATCTATGATATGATGCATTCAACCATGCTATGTTTTATTTGAAGGATAGTGTACTGGGCAAAAATGTAATCACAAGCTATATTTTCATTAAAGCTACCTACACACAAAATGTTCTAACAATACGTTCAAACAAACTATAATATTGGGTAGGACAATACGTTTAAGATAGAGAAAGAATGAGCTTAAACCTACGGGCTTTCTATGTAATCCCAGGTAAAGTCAGCATGTAAGCTGCACACATACAACATGTAAGCACGATGCCTCCATCCTAACTCGTGAAGCATTTTGTTGTCTACGTAGTTTAAAATAATTATTCAGTAATAGTTACATTGACTTCCGCCAACTGACTTCAAATGCAACCTAGGTCTGCATGAGAGCTACCACCACACACACTTTCAGCACAATACCACAATCCTTAATCAAGAAACATTTATTAAGAAAACGCTTTTTCGATTTTTAGAACGGTGACATTGAACCGCCTGGCCGAAAAGTATCCACAGCAAGATCTCAAAAGTTTCATCAAGATAAGATTGATTACCCCGATTGCTCGCTCGCCCAAAAGCCCCCCTCCTTAACGTCCACCCATCAAATACATATGTACCTAAAGATTCACTGATGTGTCTGAAATACTAAAGCATGTCGCTTTTTCAGTTAAAAAATGTCGGTTTATAGGTAAGATAGCACTAACATTAAATCAAACATGAATTAACAAGACGTCAAATACCATCAAAGCATCCATCAATATAAACTACCGCGAGAGTATCAGGTTATATCATAAAGTTACGAAAGCACGTTGCAGCTAGTAATTCGAAGACGACCACGTCAGGACCAACCATTATTTACCAGATGGCCGAAGATGACTAAACCTATGTGCGAATGAAGAACCGAACGTCCTTGACCTAGATGGTTGATGACGCTAACGCCGCAAAGTTCAAGGAACAAACGAACCCGCTCCTGTGTTTGTCTATTCCAGCGAAACCGAATATGGCACACCACTCTGTAATAGGTAACATACCAATATTAACCACACATTATTTCAAGATTAGTTAAGAAAAACATTAAACAAAACACAAAGCGCGTTTTTTGCGTTCAATAAAACATTCCTGTTTTGCAGTTGTTGAATCTATTGTTGTTGAAATGTTCAAAACAATGTAACTGTTTTCGATCTGGGTTCAAAGAAACAATAATTTTCGGCGATCTTTTCAAACGTATTCATATTACAAACATTAAATACATTATTAGTGGATTATTTAATGACTTAACATTATGATGATTACCGGTACATACTAGTATACGAATACAAAATAGAGCTTTTACGTTATACACTTGTTATAATTTGTTAGATTCAGGTAGATTCCGCTAGTTTTTGGAATCACAAATAACCGATGAAGACTCATTATTGAAATTATTTCTAATTGCTATATGTTCTGTGTTGTTCAAGCACAATTTGTCTTCATTTGTATTCTTAAATATTATTCTAAGTGGACAAAGCATCACAAACTTGTTTTTTTTTCTTTTACATGAGTTACAGTCACATTTTTCCAAAATCGTACACAAGCACCGTATTTACAGTTCGGAACAAAATTATGGGCAATTGAGATTAAGTGAGTAGGCGACCGATCCTTAAAAATTAATTGAGTGTACTTCGAAAATACCACAACATATGTTTTAACAAAGAACGGTTATGCCAATCGAGTCGTACCTTAGTTATTAAATTGTAGAACCAACTTTTAGTACTGTAGAAAAACACATCGAAATATACAGCTATATTTAGACGTGTCATAATAACAAGATGAGGTGTGCTCGATCTAAAGTTTGTGTACCACTTGTTGTTTCAATCAGTATTAAACGGTAAGTTATTAACAGGAAACATTGTGTGCACCACATTCTTGACAAATACAGGGTTGTTAAACTGTGTTGTATACGTTTCTTTCTTATAGCCTAAGAAACCATTTTACAAAACGATTTATAAAAAAAATCAAAATAAATAATCATAAACGGATACATATTTGGAAAAGATAAAGATCGACATAAAAAAGCTTGAAGATCGATCAGGGTGATTGTTAAGCAAGGTAAGAATGAAATGAAAGCGCATAGGCTTACAGATTTTTTTCGGAACGAAACAAGAATAAAAAGGCTTCTTGCTTGATCAGTATTTGGAAAATTTCTTTGGGAAGAAATAAATTATAGTTATATATTCTGTTAGATGTATTTGAAATAAAATTAAGGTACAATAGCCATAAGAAACGAGTTTCTAAAAAACTTTTGTATGGGGGGGGGGAACAATCATATTGGGGATTTTTTTCGGCTTGGGAATGGGTCCGTTTAACGGATCCGTAGATTAGCCTGAAAAAGGCCCTACTACTATTATAATTATGCTATATTGCTCTTAGAATTACAATCAAAAATAGACTAAACCAATGTAAGTCTCGTTTAATTGTGTAATTCTATTCCGCAACTGGTTTAGTTGCCCTTAAATGAGACTACTTCAAAGCAAAATGACCAAACAATTTCTTACTACAAGCCCCATTTAGCTAAGCATTTGACCTGTCTTCACATTTTCAATAGTGTTTCCATGAACTTATTACCACTTTGGATCCGTGTGTTGTAGTATTTTGCAAAAGTGCTCTCTCTGGACTATCCTGATGTTTTAAGAATGTCGTGTATTGGTACCAACATAGCTTTAGCTTAAGATGTCGAAGCTGATCTCAAACTGTGAGCACGGAATATCTTAGTGTCAACACCAGTCCGTAACATAACAACTTAAACCCATCTGCTAATAGTGTCACGAGAAATGGATTTATATGTTTTCATAAAAAGTCTGATAAAGGGAGACAATTTAAAATGTGTATTGTTACCCCCCTTGTTTCAAATGCAATATATTTTTACTCGTGGCGACCTTGATTTTAATTTGAAAAAAAAAGTCTGAAAAAGGGAGACAACTCAAAATATACATTGTTACTGATTGTTCATACTTACCCCCTTGTTTCAAAATCAATCTATTTTTAGTCGTAGCGACCTTGACCTTGGAGATATCGACGTAATTCTTTCGCGCGACACACCGTCCAATGATGGTGAACAAATGTGCCAAAGGATTTTAAGATCTCACAATGAACGACATAGTTATGGCCCGGACAAGCTCATTTCTGGCCATTTTTGACCTTTGAACTCAAAGTTTGACCTTGACCTTGAAGATATCGACGTAATTCTTTCGCGCGACACACCGTCCAATGATGGTGAACACATGTGCCAAATGATTATAAAATCTCACAACGAACGACAAAGTTATGGCCCGGACAAGCTTGTTCCGCCCGCCGGCCCGCCGACATTCGCCAATCTAATAACCAGTTTTTCCCTTCGGAAAACCTGGTTAAAAAACAGTCTTTACCAAGGTAATCACACACTTAATTTATATTTGCATAATGTACGTTTGCCGACTGTTGATTTATTTATGTTTAACTATAAATAAATAACTGCCCAATATGCGGGAATATGATTGCATAAACATGTGACACAACTTGTGTGTTTTATCATGCTGTAATGTCGGTCCTATTATCATATGGCATTACATGTTCGTAAATGAATATTTAAATTTGTTTGTGCACTTTATACCATGCAATTTAAAAGACCCATTATTCCCAATCTGAAGATTTTACGACTCAAATTTTCTTAATTTCAGTTTGTTTGTTTCCGCCCTAATTTTTCCCTATTGGTACAGTACGGCTCCTTTTTCCTATTAGGCAAAAACATCGCTGATAAATGTGCTTCATTTTGTTCTCACCATAACATACTATCAATAAGAACTTGTTTTCAAAAATATACAAAACCTTTTACCGTAAAAAAGCATTTGCCATTTTTATCATGCCACCACTTCGTAAAATAATCCACCAAAGTCTATCGACCGCAACAAAACTCGAACTTGATCTGTACGTCATGCAGGTAGACTCACACACTTAAATTCAGGTAAATATCTGGAAGCCTATAGGAAAAAAACTCCGGAAACAGATACCGGACGGACAGCGCGACTGCTAGCTGCCACACTTCCGGGCGCATACAAAGTAATATCAAATCAGAATTTTAATATTTTTATTTAGTTACAATATAGCCTGAGAAATATTTCTACCACACAAGTCTACACATTTTTTAATTGTTTGAGAATGTAGACATAACAAAATATTCATGTGATGCATAAACACACTACATGTATTTGCACAGCACCGTAGACACGTCGTTTGTAAATAGCCCCTGCATCGTGACAAGTGTTTTCACAAGCCTTTATCGCTAGCATGTGTAACCGTTGAATCGGCCCCCTTAAGGAAAACATCTTTATTTATAAGTGATTTATTTTTAAACACACATGCTTTATATGTCAATTTATCGATAACAGTGAATTATTTGGCATAACAACAACGACTGCATTTAAATCAGCACGACAACGACTGCATTTAAATCGGCAATGTTTTGACAAATACTGATTAGATGAAGCCCCCCGTACCTATCTGTATCATGTGCAATGTTCCTAATAGTAGCCCTATTGGTTGCTATGGTTTGTTACTATGCGCGTGTGCTTGTTCTATAAATAGTTTCAAAATGGTAATGAGCAACTTTGGTTCATGTTTGTTCTTGAAATTTTTGTCTTTTTCACAAATAAGCGCCTTATAACACATGTGTGAAACATAGTTATAATCCGTGAACACACACATACAATCAATGGCTCAAATGGCGAACGACAGCGCGAGCCCTGATAATGAATTGTCAGGCCTTGCTGATTATTTTGGGAGATGCGATTTATCAGGGTTGAGAGTTTTTAAGCGCGTTAAGTTTAAACATTTGAACATACCTACTCATTCTGTAATTTATTTATTCGACACAAAAAGACACCATTTTGGTTCTGCATCTTATAAACGTGTCGGTATCGGCTTTGTGTTTAGAATACGGGTATATAGACGTATGAGCAATATTCATTTGCAAATAAAGATCAATATTTGACACAAGGCAAAATGTGACATTAGGACAAGTTACCGATGTTTTATATTGATCGGCCAACACTGTCATACATGAGTATTGTCAAGTCGCTGAACCAACTTTAATAAATATCTGCCGTTATCAAAAGTAAGACAAAACATATTTATCTTCAAGTTAGTTTTCACAAAACGTGTCTTCTTCATGCGTATCCAATAAGTTTGTAAACAACGTTCGTACTACGTATTAATTTATGTGGAAGCAATGCGCCTAAGAATTGTTCAGAAAAACATCCGCGTCAAAAGTCGTAACTCTTTAAGTTCATTGACGAACGTTTTCGACATCAAAAACAATTAATATCAATGCAGTATATCTTATTTTAAGATATCTCTTGTTTTCACATAAAATTTGAAAATAACCCTGTTACGTTACGACGATAAATTAAGTCATGAACGTTATTCAAAAATGTTCATACTCCCGTATATGATCAATCATATGTCAAAACCTTTTTTTCAAACATCGTATTAAATGTGGTCTCAACCTATATGGCAGTTCAATTCAAACATGCCTGTATTCTTCAGGTTAAAATCGGGGAATGACATAATTAATGCCTGGACATTCGATATCCTGGCATAAAGTCTTAAAAACTATATTTAACTTCACTCCACACTGCACAATAAACATAAAACGCCTTACATTCTAAAAAAAGAATTTAAGCAGATTTCAACGCTAAATTAAAATATGTTTAAGAATTTAACAAACACAAGTGTTTCCCAGTTTTCAAGAGTTAAGTTAACAAATGCCATGTGACGTCACGGTCAGAAAATGACTGGCGATTTATGTCCCGATCTGACGTCCATACCATACCGATTTGACGGGCAAATTCATCCTGAAAAACAATATGCGCCGCCGCGCATGCGGTATTGGTTCTTGATTTTAACAACAAATCGACGTACATTTATTTAGATTGAATGCAACGTGTACAAACTAGTATTTACTCGGGCGAAAGTGAAAGTAAATTTCTTCAGATAATTAATTGGAATTTGGCATGTATACGTTATGTCATTTTTAAACGCGGTATTTAATTTACAGCCAAACAAAATACCTGTTACCATCGACATTAAAATGTGTCTATTGTGAAAAAAATACCCAAAACAACAATTTGATAATCAACCTTTGAAAGCGGAAGTTGTAAATTGAGACAAATACTGAAATAGAGAAAATAGAGCAAATGAATGGTTGCAATGCACTCATTTTGTTACCGACGGTGGATAGATTACATTGAATAACAGTGTTGCTTGAACTAGGGCACATTCTTAAGACAGTGGTATCGCTGCAATCGGACATGTGTCATCGCTGCAATCGGACATGTGTCATGTTCCATTATCAAGTTGAATAATATGGGGCTTTGGTCAGCTTTTTAAACAAGTTGTTAATAAATAAAGGTACAATGTGGGGTTGATTTAAGTTTTACTATTTTACTATGTGAATGAGAAGTTTTAGTGGTAACATGCATATATCAATGCTTTTAAAATGTCAGTTGTGAAAAAAACTTTCTGTATCAATTTAAATATTTATTAAATATATGATAATGTCCCCTATATTTGATGATATTTAGCTAGAATGTGATATATACATACATACAAAACAGTGCATATATGCATAAACCACAAAGTATTAAAATGGAAACATGCAAAGATTTAATTAAACTGTAACCTTACCAGTGTTGTTTATTTCACCATTTTGGGACTTGAGCCTGGCGCCCTTTGGATTGGCAACAAACACAGTGTTTTGACTTAAATTGGGAAATAAGTATGGTTGATTTTTGGCTAACAAATGCTTTAAAATTGAGAATAAAAAAGATTTCAATATTACATTTCCTAAGATTCAACTTATAGAGCTTGATCGGAGAACTAAATGCTATTGGCAATTTTTGGTCACATTTGGGAAAAATATATACTTTTCCCATTGGGAATGTATCCTACTACAGGCCCCAAATTTGAATGGAAAAAACATACCAGTTGGTAACATTAGACAACTATGCATGAGTATGTTGTTTCTGTTACAGGTAACATTAAACATAAATCACCCTATACAGTATTATGCAACAAGTTCTTGTTCCATATATACATGTATTCACACATACAAATATATATTGAATACAGCAGGACTTTTCATCAGGAAATTGGGAAGAGGCCCTAGTCTTTCAAGTTGGGAATTTTTTGCCATATAACTGCTCATTTTGGGAAGACCGTTTTTTTAAGTTTTTGAAACAGGGTCTTTTTCATTGTGCATAAGTATCAAGAGACACATTGTGGTGCATTCTTAATCATATTAGAGCTCATTGCTTTCTATTTGGGAGATGCCCAATATGTCTCATTAAAAAAACAATTGTTTTTTTTACAATTTGGGAAATTTCTCTATTTTCAATTGGGAAGTAGCCGAATTTTGGCCTCTGTTATATAAGGGTGAAGAGCCCTAATACAAACAAAGATTTTAAGATACAGAAAAAATACAAAATTAGAAATGAGTATTACCAGTACTATAATGACAAGTAAACAAACAACAAAAACAGCTGAACAGATCCTTTTCAGTTAAAGCCAAAACCTTTAATGTAGGCACGATCAAGGTCAGGGCTTTTTTTCCTGCTTTAGTGAAGCGGCCTTGACCCCTCCATTTTGTGAAAAAATAAGTCACAAACTGTTCAAAATTGTGAAGAAATGAGTCATGCACTTTCTATTATTGTGAAAATTTGAGTCGCAAATTTCCCAAATTTGTGAAAATGGCCATTCTTATAGAGGTAAAAAAAGCACTGAAGATATATATAATAATCACAGTTAATTCACTGGGACAGGTCTAGTGAAATTCTATGCATCATCACATAATGTGTATCACTACAACCCAACTTTGCAAATACACAAAAAAGTGAAAGGCAAAGTTGCGTCATTAAATAATGTAAGGTCAAGGTAGTGAAATTGTTCTCAAAGCACAATGTCATGTCCCTAAAACTTTCTAGTATGAGACCTTATAATGGAATGGTTTGTACCGAGTCAGTGTTGAAGGGGATTGTCTGGATTGTGTGAAATCAGTGCACCCATGTTTTTTTATCCCCACGCTTTTCGGAGAAAAAGTGGGGATATTGTATTGATCTCTGACTTCCGTCCGTCCTTCCTGGCCACCTGCTCCTCCTACACTTTTAGCAACTATTTAAAAGTTATGGGTGTTGGGGTGGGGCCCGGTCAGAGATTTTCCTGCGACCGCGATTCAAAAAAGGCTCATAACTACTTTGTCCCTACAGATATTGCTTTCATATTTGGTATGCATGTGTATCTGGAAAAGACCTTTCCACGTGCATACAATTTTATACCCTGTGACCTTGACCTTGAGGTCAGCTTTTATGTTTTGAAATCTGCGACTGCGATTCGAGAAAGGCTACTTAATCCCTTCAGATGTAATATATTTCAACCACTAGCCCGAACTATGATGCTTTATTTGAAACAGACAAAAAATCCAATAGCCCAACTATATAAATTATTAATTTCTAGTAGCCCGATTAACATTTACCCAGTCCTGGGCTGTCGGGCTTATAGTTAGCGTGAAGACTGATTATGTGGTTATCTCCACCGTCTGTTCATCCATCCTGGCCACTATCTTCTCCTTCACTATTAGCACTAGAACTTTGGCATTTTGATCTGACCCCTGGGTCAAAAGTTATGGGGGTTGGGGTGGGGCCGGGTTAGAGATTTTCACTCATTTTCTTAGGTTATTTTACATTAACTTCTTCATTTCTACACCGATTTACTTCAAATTGATACTGAGCATCCCTTATGACAATACGGTCAATCTCAAATATGCATGGCCCTATTACCAACCCTGGGTCAAACATGCGGCGTGGGGATACGCGTCGGCTTCTGCTGCGCCATTTCTAGTTTTCTTTGTTTGAATAGTTATTATCCAGACTTCTAATTTGCAGTACAGGTATTATAAATATCCAATCATGAATGTATGAAAATCACTTTATTTGTATGTTGTACAAGACGATGTACAATATCTTATGGCTTGTGAGCAGTCTAGGTTTTCAGGTGTTTGTTAATGGGGACGTCCCAGGTAGGTGGAACATTGTGTAGTAGAGATGTTTCATGATATGACTGACTACAGAGTGAAACTTGTCCAAGGATCCAATTTGCCAGGGATGGTCAAGATAACTTTGTGGAAGTGACTGATGCATTTGGATTGGGAGTAAGTTACAGGACAATGAGTTCTAAATCACTGTGGTGTGTTTGTCCAGCCTTCTGTAAATATGTGTTGGTTGGATCAAGATAGTTTTGCATCCAGAGCAAAAAGGTTGCAGGTTGATGTGGTACACTGTAACAATGAATATATGAACATAGCTAATCAATCACAACATCTAATTGTTTAATATGCAATGTAACATTACATTACTGATTGATTCCTTGAGCACAGAGCAATGCATATTTATTTATTTATGATGAGGTGGGGAGGGCAGGCCATGATAGCAGTCTTGGCCGTAACCCGCTCGACCGTCGACCGGCTCGAGTGATTTTTGCGTCGGTCGAGTGTAAATTCTAAGCTGGTAGCCCGATGGGTCGAGTGCTTTTTTCGTGTCCAAACTTAGTAACGAGTCCGAAATAGCTGCATATAGACGATCATTCAAGACTGCATTGGTTATTTCTCTTGAGCACTTATTGATAAGACGCTTATTGAACAGTGTTGTAAGTCGATCTCGCGAGACGCTATAACAATTATTATTACTTGGTGGAGAACTTGCAGCGATACATTTATTGTAATGTATTTTCTGTGTTATTTTGAGGGCGCATCGCACAAACATCAACCGCAAAATGAGAATGAAGGTAGCAACACAAAATATGAACAACAAAACGAAAATTCCAAATGTCATGGAAAAATAATAAGTCTTGGCTTCGTTTTGATGGCTCCAAGTATTGAGAAATTTGATTATGCGCCTGCATTGCTGACTTGCTGGTATGTGCATGTCATACATAATGTAAAAAATATGCAATTAAAAATCATGCACTAACTTACAAGTATATTTTTTTACAGATAAAGTTTATCTGTCAAGGAACAAATCCTGACAGTAAATTCAAAGGTGTATTATACTGCATTTTAGGTGGTGATACGCAAATCGGCGACAAACCATATGTGGCTTAGGCAATAGAACTACTGCTACAAATGTGGTTTTAGAGTTAGAATACTCAGAAGTTTGGGCAGGAAAGTTGCCTCCTTGTGCTACGTCTTATGCACAGGTATTATTGCTAGTTTGACATTTTATTTACTTTATTCAGATATGTGTTTGGAAAATTTATATCATGTTATACAATCCGTTTTTTTTCAGGCCACCTTAAGGAGCATACATGATATGTCAGACCTGGATGTCGGAGACTCAGACAATGACCATGATGGAATGGAGATGTCAGGAGACCTTGTGTTAATTTTTGTGTAAGATATTAACTGTGAATAAAATCAAGTGTTTATTTGTTTAATCTTTATTGTTCTATTTTCATCAATACAAACCTAGTTACAAATGTAACCAAATTATAACTTTTAATTCGGGCTAGTTAAAATTGATTCGGGCAAGTGAAATTTCAAAGCTGGTAGCCCAACCGGGCTAGTGCCTAAAAAAAAAAAATGCCAAGACTGATGATAGGTACCCATCTCTTGCAGTTGTCTATGCATATGGCCTTTCATTTGTGGGAGACAATGTAATTAGTGATGTTTAGGAGTGCTTTAGGCAGTCTATATTAAAAATTGTGTTTGCTACAGAGATGGGTGAAAGCAGGCCTTGTCCAGATTTTTCTGGCTAAAAGTGCAATTTCGCAGGTTTCTTAACTTAATGCTACAAACATTAACTGTTGCTTAATTAGAATTGTAAAACATTTTATAATTATTAAAATTGATAGTCAATTGTCAAAATTAGATTATCAGAAACTATATATACCGCTACATATATTTTATAGATATAAGACAGTTTAATCATCATAAAGTGTTAAATAAATATAAATCTGACAATGAAAAAAACAAGTTGTGTACTTCATTAAATTCAATTCCTTGAAAAAGGCTATATTTAAAAAAATTATTTCAAAGCTACAGATAATTGCAAGTTGTGCATGCATGTGAAAAGAGGTTTTTCCAGCCATTAAGGGAAAAGGAATCTGTTCAAGTTTGGGAATGTTTTACATGTAATCAATAAAAGTGGCAAGTTTGGGAATTTTGTATCGACAATAAGGACCAAATTGATATTTTTTATCAACAAATATTGACACAACAGGTCTTTACCTGGCCATTTTGGATACAAATCATATTAAATTATGGTTATATATTGTGTAGGTTGTAGTGCTGCAACAATATACCGGTATATCGGTATATATCGCAATACGCAATCCGCATATTGTATTGCGATACGATTTTCATCATACCGGTACGAAAATTCTACAAAAATTTATACACATTTGTCCAGAAAAGCCATCCGAAATAATGATATCAAGGTAAACAAAACAAATCAGTGTTTAGCTAAATAAATTGTTACGTAAAAATAGCATTCTAAAAAGTCGTTGTTACATGGGAGTCCGCAAGATCTACTTTTGCATGTCATACCAAAAAAAAGAGTTGTGTTTATAAAGCATTTTGTACAAAAGGCTAGAATTGCCTATAGGATATAACTAGAACCTTAACACACAATACAAAGGTTATGTTCATGTAATTAAGTTGGTTTTGGTGATAAGTTGGCGAGTTATAATTCTGGTACAAGTTAGCAATATATTGCAATACAGGTTTTTGAACTGACAATATATTGCAATACGGTTTTTGGCGTATTGTTGCAGCACTAGTAGGTTGTTAAAAAAAAAATAAATTCAGATATAGAGATATAGATACAAAGAATAAATTATGACAGCCAATAAATAGTCTTGTTTTGTGAAATTATAGGTGTTTTGACTTAAGACCACCTTTACTCTGATGCTACTCACTTAAATTTGTATAAAGATTTTTATTAATAAACATTATTAAGGCCAAAATAAAAATAGGTCCGTTTCTGGTCTTCTTGAAATAAAAAACAGGGTCTGTAGGTAGGGATTTTTTTTTTCGGGTACTAAAAAGGGAACGCTAGCCTACTAAAGCTATAATAAGAAATACGTGTATATATATGCTTTGTTTGCTTGATATTACATCCTATATGAACAAAAATTGAACAATTTATTTTTATTTTTTGGCGACCGCACAATTAATAAGTTGAGGGTCAGTACCGATTCGGGAGACACGGTCGAGCGAAATTTCTTTTAAAGAAATCAGGCATTCCTGAGGAACTTTCCAAACCAAAAAAATTTTGTCTTCCTGTGATGTATACAATAATAAATGATACAGACAAACATGCAATTTTGTTCACAGATCTTACCAGTATGATTCTGTGTTTCCCTGGTTCCCAGAAGATCTTGTTGGTGTTATTTGACGAGCATATACATTGTACTGGACATCTTGTAAACTCCATCACCTTTAAATAAACAAATATATCACAAAGAATCACATTCTACAATTTCATTTGAATATAAATATCTCTAAATATATGTATGTACTTCAATAACAAAAAATTCATTATTATAGTTAATTACGTTATTTATATTTAGTGTAATGCATTTCAAAATATGAATCATGGAACATTATGGTTTCCATTAAAAATTGCAGTGCTGCTTTATATATTTACTTTTATTGTCTCATCTGCACCACATTTTAAGTCAAATATGTTGGAGTTCGCATACATTCCTTTAAAGTTTAGCTAAATTTAATTTTAAAATTACAGTTAAAACTGTGATACAGTTAAAAAAGTAACAAAATACAATGTAACAACTGAACTTATCTGAATTGTTTCCACGAGAAGCTTACAATAAGCACTGTTTTTAGCTAGGTTTCCTCTTTAATAGGCCCATTTTGGTAACAAATGATTGATAAACACTTGTAAACTAATCGCTTCACAACTATCACTATCTAGCATGAACCAACAAGGGAGGCAACTCGTGATGTCACAAATAGGCAGTAACCAAAAAGTGGTTCTTTATTATCTCGCTTAACATGGGTCTAAATTGCGTTTTAAAGCTCTTTTCTGATTGGATTAAACAGTCTGAAATCATCCAATCAAGAAAGTAGAGACATTTATCTTGCATAACATTCAATGCCATGCTCTATGCAAGCTATTTAGAAAATAAAAATCGTAAACCAAAAAGTTCGGAATGTTTTTTTTCGCGGTTATAGACGGTGTTACTTGCTGATATCAATAAAATATTGCTTTGAAATCATTTATATATTGGTATTGAACAAGAAAGTGGTCGAATATAAGAGGAAAACATAAGTATTGTGATTAAAACTTGTGTCTGCTACAATTTTACGAGTGGTTACGGAAATTACCGATCGTACAGATGTATTGACAAACAAAGCCCAAACGACCGAATAGCTTTCATATTTCAAGTTTATCAGCCTTGAAAGCATCACTTTTTCAAATAAGAAGCAAAATCATACATTTATCAACCAGTAATAGTCAATAACACCAAAATCTTTGGGTACATCCATTTTGTTTTTCAGAAACCACGACATGTATTATTTTTGGAAACCGACGATCTGTCATTTCCGGAACATCTCCGTAAATTTCAGCAGACAAGTTTTCATCAAAAATTCTTATGTTTTCCGCAAATATTCTACCACTTTCTTGTTGTATACCAATACATAAATGATTTGAAAGTAATATAACATTGATTTTGGTCAGGAACACTTTATATAACTGCTAGAAAAGACATCTCAAATTTAGCGCATAAACCATTGAAAAATCATACTTCAGTTTATCCTTCTTATGAATGTTTTATCAGTTACTTTAGCTTCAGCCACCCACTTATTTTTGAAATTATGACACACATATGTTTAAACTTGAGTTATTATATATTTTTAGTTATTTTTATTGAGAAACTTTTATCTTATCAGACATTCCCTAAAGTGTCGGACCGTCGGACCTGACCGATGTTTTAAAGACAGGTCCGATTGAAAATGCCATGTTGCCGGTCCGAATGTCCGGGAAATAATTCAAGAAGAAAAGTTAATTTATTTTATAGAATTCGCTCCAGTGTGCTTTCATTTGAGAACGAATATTCCTGGGCATTCCGAAAAATTTGCGCTTCGTACCAATTTCGTCCAGTCTTTTATTTATCGATTTCTAATTGGTTAGCGGCTGGCAAAGATTGAACGGTAACTGACGAAACCTGTTCGCTACTTTCCGAAAAATCTTACGATTCTGCGAAATGCTGCTAATGTCCGCCATCTTGAAATTTTAAGTGATCGATGTATAGCAATGTTAAGCACTGTAGTAGCATATTGTAAAGCAATATGTTAACCAAATTATATATTGATTACATATTTGCTAGGTTACTGGTTACTAGTTTACATTTTCTACATAAATATACGATATGTTTAAAGCGCATGTTATTATATGTGCAAAACATGTACATGTTTTCGGACTGTCGTATTCGAATACAGTATGATTCGTCAATTTAAATTTATTTTCAATGTTCTTTGTCACATTTTTATAGAATGAAGATACACATGCGGTGATACGGATGGTATGGCTTATAATAATTCGCATTGTAGTCACCTGAAATTGCAACTACAAATACTACAAAAAAAGTACAATAAGCTAGGTTACAGGGGATCTCCCATAGGCACTCGGCCCTTAATCCCCGTTGGGGTCCTGCGGTCCCAGACCCCTAGCTTAATTTTCCGGATTTCAAATTTGGATCAATTGACACCCCTGGAATTAAGAAAACAAATATGTAACCATACAACTTATCGACTTAGGAAAACAACAAACACTAAGTAATAAAGGAGCATCTGAGTTTTTGCCGAACGACATAACACTTAACTCCGCAAATATATAAATACCATATATATATGTTTGTACATTGATGTTTCGGTCCTATGAATCCCAGTCCGGTCCTGAAGGTTATCTAAGACTACCGGACCGGATGTCCTGTGGACTTAAAATACTTTTGGGAATGTCTGTCTTATAACACATTTTTTTGTACAAAAATGTCAATTGTATATATGTAGTTTGAAAAAAATACATAGGTAAAGATTTACCTAAACTTGCTACACATGTAAAATAAAATGCCAATAATTACAACAAAAATTACTTTTAAATAGTTTGTTTTGTTTATTAGTCTTAAACAATATTAATGTTTTCATTTCAAAATTATAAAACACATTACATTAAATATTGTCCTATAAAAATGATGACATAACAGATTGTTAGGAAGATATGAACAGAACGTAAACAGTATGCTTATTGAAATTAAAAACAACTAAAACATCTTTTTGTATTAATTTTCTGATCAAAAGTGGTATTTCTAGTTAGTATAGGAGATATTTTATCAAGAAAAAGCATTAAAATTTGGATTGTTTTGAAGAAAAGTGTGCATTCCATCCAGTATTGCCATAGAACCAGTTTTTGGTTAGAAATTCAATAACATTATTTTTAGGCTCTAGGAGAAGTGCCCCCCCGGAGAACTGCCCCCCCAAAGATTTTTCACTGGGCGGAGAACTGCCCCCTCACTGTTTTTGTATAGGGCGGAGAACTGCCCCCCTGCTGATTAATAAGGGGCGGAGAACTGCCCCCCTGTCAGAATTGATGACCCGGAGAAGTGCCCCCTAATTAAAGAAATAGCGGTGATATATAAAGCGAGTATTATAATGACAATAACGCCAGTAACTTTCTTGCTATTATGTATGGAAATTGAGTGAAATTTCAAAAGTAATATAAAGTTGTACAAGTAATAAAAGTTATAAAACGGCATAAAATACCTACCTCGGCATGGACGTCGTCACGTCGCCAACTTTATAATCACGTGATTTTCGTCAATGTGAACAAAGTAAAACAAATAACTTTTTGCTAATAAAAAGTTTTCGCGGCTGAATTATTTGATATTTTCCCCGTAATAAAAACAAACAATTAGCATGCAATTTAATCCATCCTTATGCCAGCTGAAAACAATAATTTATTTGTTTGTTTTCGCCAATTACGGATTTGGACGGTTCAATATAATAAACCCATATGCGGCTTTATTCAAAGCTAACAAGTTCTTAACAATTAAGGTCGGTCCGGTCTACCAATTAAAAGATTAAAAGATCGCGGTACTTATCGTTAACGGTAACAAGTTCTCTGCCTGCCTTATTAGCTGCTAATTAAAGCAACTGTTACCGATTTTGTTTGTTTGGCATGTCGACATGATCTGCTCAAAATGCAAACTGCGGACGACTCGACGGTCTGGCGATGCTACCGACGGATAAGGTGCTAGAAGACATGAATTAACTAAACAACATGAATAAATTGCTTATAAATTCAACTTCACTTCACTTTTTTCTTCAAGTCAGCTAAATTATTGCCTTTGCCTTGCCTATTAATTTACTTTTTTATATGTCAATTAACTTTTTTTCCATGGGTCAATACTATCTTTATAATGTAAATTAATTCCGATGTAACTTTTCCTCCATAAGTACCGAGTTGCACGTCTATATTTAGTTGCAACACATTGCCAGTATTAACACGCACGCGTTTCCTGTGTGGATCTCGACTATGTTTCGCGCTCTTATTAAAACACGACTTTTACAAGGCATTCATGTATAGTGAGTGGTGCAGATGCGTACCAAGGGCCTTAAACAGTATTATCACATGCCTCTAGACAATTTGTGTTATTCAGTTCGATAAATGGTAATATACTTGTACTGAAATTAAATTGTTACCGGATAAAATGTGGTCGGCGATAACGTAAAATTACCCGTAAGTATTGTTTTCACTACGTAACTAATAACTAATATGACACCGGGGGGCAGTTCTCCGCCCCTACAGATTTGATGGTGGGGCAGATATCCGCCTACTAAATTCTGACAGGGGGGCAGTTCTCCGCCCCTACCGATTTGATGGGGGGGCACCTCTCCGCCACCTTTAAAATAAGGGGGCAGTTCTCCGGGGGGCAGTTCTCCGGGGGGGCACTTCTCCGGATATACCTTATTTTTAGGTTCATTAGATCTACCCCTTGTTGCAAAAAAATCATAAAATATAGAATTTTCAAAGTAATCCATTAAAACAAAAAGAAAATGCTTTCTAATACCTTAAATATTATTCCTGCAGGAATTTGACATCAATTATTTATGTTTAAAAAAATCATTGGTTCATGCTACTATCACGTGACGTGACGCGATTTCATGGTTACTAACAGTAACATCATCATATCTATCTCGTTCTAGAACAATCAAGTTTTTGTTACGTGTCTCATTTGATTTTCGAATGCTTTGTTTTGAAAGAAATACTTCTATCGAAAAGGTGTTTACAATCACGAACGTCTATACCGACACGACTGTGTAAATCCTGTTCATTAATTGTTGTATCCGTAAGCTGTATTCACAATAACGGGCACGTGTTTACAATGAACCTGTGTAATACACTCAATGAATTGCAAAAATACACACCGTACTGTTTATGGGTTAAACAATACTTATAGTGTTTCAGCTACAAACGGTTACCACAACATTCTGTCGTAATAAATAAAATGTTAATAAAGTGTCTTCAACATAATACCGAATTTGTTGTATTTACCATAACGTTAGAACGAATATTGTAGAATACAAGCAATATTCACACATCGAAAGCTGTAGCGCGTCACACAACCACAGATTCACGCAGAGTTGTCGTTCCTTCGATAGTTGAATACCAACCCTTTATGAATATTGAAGCACGCCCCATATTTGCGAGGTTAGGAGAATTCCTAGCGAGGTAAGGAGAATTCCTGATGGGCTTCGATAGAAACGCATACGTGTGCAAAAGATGCTTAAAGAGCTGAATAATTTCCAATTGTTCGACGTTGTGTAACACCGAGCATAATTTATATTAACTTTCGGTCAATAAAAACTTACAATCCTTTTAGACGTGTAGCACCACCAAATCATCAACAAATTTCTTGTAAACGACCTTCGGCGTTAAAATCAATATTGACATGTCATGATCTAAATAAAATAAATGGTAACCATGATCGTTCACGTGAGTTATCGGATCCCATGATTATATTCATGTATGAATTGTGTGTCGTAAGAATAACAAATATTATTACATCACGTTACATAATTAAAGGTGCCGTCCAACAGATTTTGGCATGTATTAAAGGGACTGGCAACCACGACGACGAAGAAAAGAAATGTTGTAAAATACCGTGTGATTTTTTTTTAAATAATTAGTTTGTATTTATTAAAATATCACGTCTGGTATATTACATTACTTGAAACAAGAAATATCTTTAAAAAAGATAAACGGCGTTGACAGTTCAATGAATGAGATCAATGATAGCGAATGTCTTTTTCTGTGCAGTTCTTAGCTGCATCACACGCAGTAAGGGATGTTACGCGGAGTTTTCGCGGCTTATTTTACATTATTACATATTGCTGGTCATAAACCTTTAGATACAAAACAGAAAACCAAAAGAAGAATGGAAGTTAAACTAAAACATGTGAGTCAACCGGCATCACGCGAAGTATCCGTATGTATAGGCGCGTTCTTCGAACAAACCCGTTTTAGTGGTTTGTCGGGCATTGCCATTTGAGTCGATTATTAACAGTATCGAGAATCATCGCGCTCATGCTTAATACAATAGTCAATATGGTGGAATAATTATTGTTAAATTAATCTAAAATAATATTTATTGTATTGTTGAAAACACATTAATAATCTATTATTGACATATCTTAATTATATTGCTGAATATCTTCATTTAACATATTTCTATTCTAAAGAAAATTCCAGGTCACCTAGTTCACGGATAGAGTCTTTATTATATAACGATTATTTTACTGGCTGCGAACTCCGGTGATGAACTGAATATAAACTCTGACTTTCACACACTGGCCGCGAATTGATCCGAAACCTCGCGGGTTGAAATGCAATGCATTAAAGTGAGGCCTCGCTTCCACTGCTCTTTATACTTTTACATGTTAACATGTTGACATGAATATGGAAGTAAGTACTAAATATGAGAACATAGCCTTTAGTATAAACGCTTTTGCGCTGGTAATTCTCTGAAAATAAAAGGTGCACGCACAAACTGTATTTATGTCGAGAATTGATTGTAAACTGTTCTATCTATTGAGCCTTTTCATTAGAGATAAAATTGTTTCATGCAGTATCACAGTGTTACAAAGACGCGGATATGTCTCCAATGTTTTGGTGTTATACTCAAATCAGCCAATGGAATAAATGAAGTGTATTCATTCGTATCTAGCCGCGGGAAATTTTATTGAAATATTATTGGACACTTACAAAGGTAAGGTCAGGTGAAAAGCTGGCTTAATACAGCACGCCGAAAAAGTTGTTGAGTTTTCATATGTTCAGTATATTTGGTAATAAATTTTACTGAGAATGTCTACCAGGTAACTACCGTTAACTATAAATAACGCCAGTAGATTGATCATCATCGTCACTTGGTTAAACCCAGAAATGCAAATTGTGCATGCGTAGTGAATTGTATATATCTAATATATAAAATTATCAATCTACTCGCGTTATTTATAGTGTGTATATCGTTATGTAACCTATTTTCGCGATGTACTTTCGATTTCACATCGCGAAATTTTATTATCAAATATACATAAAATATGAACTTTTTTCAAGTAATGTAATATACCAGTCGTGATATTTTAATCAATATAAACTAATCATTGTAAAAAAAAATACGGTATTTTCTTTTATCGTCATTCGTGGTTGACAGTCCCTCTAAAGCTTGTCTATTAATGCTTTATATTGATAAATTTAAACATTTGAACTAAAAATCGCCAGTAAAAAAACAAGATTACAATTTTAAAAAAGGAAAAAAGTAACCCTCAACAGGGCTCGAACCACTGACCCCTGGAGTAAAAAATCTCCCGCCTAGACCACTCGACAATCCATGCTCATGTTTAGAGCGGATGTATTTTTTAGTGTGAGCGTTAGCTATGGAAAGACAACCACTGCCTGTTGAAGTAAAATTATGCAGACGACAAATGCTAGGAGCGTCTGCTAGGAAAGATAACCACCACATCTGCCTGTTTATAGTTCACCGCTGGTACACTGCAGTGGGTGTATATGACTTTTAGTGTTTAACAGCTTGTAAGACGACATTGGCCAGTCTAGTGTTTATCATTGAAATCTGTACATATTGGCTGCTTTCAGGGAAAACGGGGCTTAATGCATGTCAAATAAGATTAGCCTGTGCACACTGATTAGCCTGTGCAATGCGCTCAAGCTAGTCAAGGACGACATTTCTGATTTTATAATGTTTTTCGTTTAAAGAGAGTCTCTGGTACTGGGATGACAATTAATGCATATGCATTAAGCCCTGTTTTCCCATAATGAAGCTTAAATTATATATTTTATTAATGATAAAAAAAGACATCTGGACCTGTGCTTAAAGACACACTCTTTATAAATTTAAATGGGTTGTGTTCATTTCAAACTTGCAATATAAAAAGCATAACATAATTTTTAAAACTGAGCTGCGTCTAAACTTATACAACAGCGAACACCTACAGTGCCTTCAGCGCTTTGATTACCTATATAAGCAATTCTCGTAGTATCCCAAAATAAAACGACAACATTAGAACTTTCCACATTATTCAATCGTTTCGCGAAGCACGACGCTTTATAATTTTTAGGTTTTCAAATCATTAAAAGATGCATAAAATAGATATTTAAGAGCATGGTTAATGGTCAGTATTACTATTTCCTCAAAAGTATCATAACTAAAGCGAAAATTTGTGAATCTGAAACAAGTTTTTTTAATTTTGGCAATTTACCAAAACGTGAAATCTGTTGGAATGCTACTTTAATAGAAATAAGTATAAGACCACCAGAGCGATGTTTTACAGTTGCGTAGCGAGAGACACATTAAAGCCGAGTCAGTTAAGGTTCCGTCCACAAAATACTTCATGTTCCAGAGGGGTGGGAGGGGGACTAAGAAAGTGTGTCCGTTTGTGACAGGAGGGAGTGGGTTAGGCCATTTGTGATGGCACACATTTATTCATTTTTGATTAAATTAATAATTAATTTTTTATTTAGTTTTATAATATTTTAATAGCTTTACAAATAATTTTCAAAACTTTTGTAAAACATTTAATAAGGCGCATGTCAAAATTGCATGAATTCTAAATTTAGTTACTGTTTCAATTAATAATTGTGAGAACTGTTGAGAATAAACTATTTTACTTTTAAAGTCATTTTAAATATAGGCGTGTTCTTTTAAGCGGAAATTTTATACTGTAATACAGTTTGATAATGAAGTGTGGTTTAGATTAAACTTAGTAAGGAGATATAATGACAAAAATGTGCGAAATTGTGACGTACTTAATGAGAGGGGGGTCCATCATTTGTGACAGTGTATGGCAGGGTGGGGGAGGTAAATATGGTCAAAATTAGCGTGACATGCTTTATGGACAGCCCCTTATCGACTTCGAGGGCATGCAACTATTCCTTCATCTCCGCGGACGTTTGTTTGACCTAATTAATATTGCTGTTGATTGCTTTTATTCGCTGTTTCTTGCATTACGTGATTCTTCTTAATCGGATCTGCATTCTCAGTGTGGTCTTAGTCCGACCGAATTTCACGAGCACCTAAAAATATTTTACACGAATATTACATAGGACTGTCGCGGTTCTTACACCGTGCACATTCGCGAGAGACTCATGCAATAATTAGTTGTAATGGATAACCATTAGGCATTATAACACTTCTGATATTTCCATCCGACTTCCCCAAAACACAATATTTGTTTTTAGTCAAAGTAAGGACATCTAGTGTAACGCCGTTAATTAGAAAGCATTACTGGGGCATATATTTCGGCTCATTAAAGTGATTGTATGGGAATCTGTCAAAACACAAAACGAAGATGAATGTTTTGAGATGCAAATGTCGCCGCGATTTTAGGCTTCGTCGTCGTATTGAATATGAACCACGTCCACATTTACAACAACGTGCGATTGTTTGTTGAGCAAATTCAAACATGACATTTATAAGGGGAGATTACTTTTTATTGACTTGAATTATAATGTTCTTGCAAAGATATTCATGATTAAAAAATATAGTTGAAGTGTTATTTATTGTTATATTAGCGTCGGAGATCATGAAAACATATATGCAATTTACAACGATGATATGATTTTAAATGCAAAAATCTTACTAGAGTTGCCTTCATTTATTAATTTTGCAGGAATTCGGGCATATAATGTATTTGTTTTATGATTACCCAACGCAGCTGAATTGTCTTGCCAAGATTTGGTTACGACACTGTTTTCTGTGACTTCTGTTAATTAACGTTGAACGCCAAACAATTTTTTTTTTCTTAAAAACATATTATACAAATAGAAAGTGATACAAAGTTGCAATTATATTTCATTCGTTATAAAGTGCAAACACATATTAATTTCGCTATACCGCACGTTTTTTATTATCCGAATAATCCATTTTTCGCTAATTGTTTGTTGCCTTATTTATATTAACGACATTGTCTCGGGCATCAATGCCAGATAATCTTCTGTTTGCTGATGACAACCGCCTTACCACTGTTGTCGACGAACTTATAGAGTCTTTAAACACCGATCTTAAATGTTATCTCTGTAACGTAGCATGTTTCTTTTAATCCGTCAAAAACGAATACATAATATTTTCATGACATTGTGAAAACACATTAAACCCGACATTACCATAAAACAATGCTTCCATAATCTAATTCAATGTCGATATGCGTCTAGGTTTTTCTTTGCTTACGACGCTACAATCGAAGTCCCGCATCACTTCAACTGTTGACAAAGCACGGAAAAGAATCGGAATTGCATGGTATTTCAAATTTCCTTTTTACGGTCCAGTCTTTCAAAAATGCATTACCTTCATACAGCCCATTTTGACAGCGTTTATGTAGTTTGAGACAATACGTACTAGGAGCTTAGTGAAAACGTTTATAGCTTTGAACGACTGTAGGCAAGAATACGACTGAGAAATAAGACTGAACGAAGTAGTGACTTTAAAAACAGTATATGTAAGAATGAACTTCCAATTTATACTGACGTTTTTTTAATCCACTGTCATAATACACCCTTATTTAAAGATACTGGTACAATGTGATTATCACCGTTGTCATTCGATTACTATATCAAACATCGTTTCATGACAAAGTTTATATGATCCGTGCTTTTACCTATGCTGAAATGTAAATATGTTTATATGTGCGACAGGAAACGCATAATTAAGCCTTATGGCCGCAAGACAATTTTTTAGTGTTTTAATATAATGTTTCAAATTATGAATCTTACACAAATAAACATGCGTTCATGTTTACTGTTGACATATGTTGTAAAATGTTGACATATACATGTAACGTTGTTTTTGACATATAATATGTATAGGTTGTGGTTTTCATTACAACACATTGGATATATGATTTTCATCAGAACATTTATTACATTAAGAACATACATTTAAACACATATTAACAAACAATGGCTAGCATACCAATGTTTTTGTCAAGTTGTACAAAGTTACATTCACTAACAAAATAATTCGCTCCCTTGGTGCAAAAAGGTTCCAGATATCATTGAAATTAGAAGGCACATGCTACCTTTTAGTTCCAATATAATGTGACGAATATTGGGGAAAAAACACCAGCGTTCTCATAAATCGGCTTACACAGTAATAATTGGTATTAGTTAAAAGATATTTATTTAAAGAAATGTTCTACATACAAAAATATACCACAACATTGATAACAAGTACATGTTCTAACTGGATTTGAACAAAAGACAATGTATAATATACTTCTTCTCTCTATACAAATACAGTTTCATGTTTTCATACAGACACAGTTGGATTTGTAATCATTTTAAAATCCTAAAAGTATAACAAAAGTATAACAGACAAAGTTGGATTTTATATCATTTTAAGATCCTAAAAGTATAACAAACAAACTTGTATTGTTTTATTTGCGAAAACCAAGTAACATGTACCATTTTGGAAGGTGAAGGAAAGAGAGTGGACCATGATTGGGAAGACAATAAAAGGAGTTTTGAAAGTCCTTTTGGATGCAAAGAAAGAAAAAGGGTTAGCAGGCGTTCTTTAACATATATAAGAATCAAATCGCTTACTTTTTATAATACATTTGCGAACTTGCATCAGCTATTTTAATATTGCTTAAATAGGCACGATTCAGTATATTCAAATATGGATATTGTATTTATAGGTTCGCCGCGAATATTTACATACTGAGTGCATTAGAGAAATGTGACGTCGTTTCATGAAGTTCACAAAGACACAACGGGGATGTAATAATATTGCGACTGAATCGATGTTATTTTAAGGCACTACACTTTACTCTTAAGCACGTGTGTAGTATTTGAGAGCGTCTTTCGACGGATGAAAATAAAGGATCTGGAAACGGTCGATCTACGCTAAGTAACTGTTTGAAGGAATGGGTCGATTCAGCTTATGTGACGTCATCGGGAAGTTTATTCCTTTCAGTACGTATACATCATTGAATAGTCAGTGATATGTAGCATCAGCAACAACAACAACAACAACAACACTAACAACACTAACATTTATTGTTCGATGTTACAATGTATCGTTCCATTTGCTAGTTTTAGTGATAATTTAAGTAGCAAATTCATAATTGCTTATAGTATAACTTTTTCAGTACAGTAATTTACTAACAGTTGCAATAATTGATCATTGATTTTTAGCTTACCTTTATATTTTGAAAAATAACTGCATATTATAGATTATCGTACTTTCGGTTTGGCATTTACAGGTTACAAGTACTTTTGCTTTGAGAGCAAGTGTCATTAGTCAGTTTTCAATTAAATATTAAGATTGCATTGTTGTTTATCTAAATACATCTTTGCGGCGTAGCTGTTTAACGTCACCTTTGACCTTTAATCATGACCAGTAAAATTCATATAAAAATTCCCGTCAGTAGGTTCCAAATGAATAAATCCAAATTGTACATTGGCTAATAATACAAAAATCACTTTTAACATTGGATGCATATCATTTGAACAGAAATATGAATATATTGTAAATAGCATGTAAATTACAATAAATTAAAAACTGTCATGATACAAAAACATCCTCTAAACATTACATCGAAACATATTACATAGTTTACGAGGCATTATAGCATTAATTACATGTCTCTAAAATTAAAAGAAGCTATTGGTTACATGCCGTAACGGTCACACTTAACACTACAAAAACACACTAAGTGTAGCAAAGGTACACAAAGTCAAACAAATGCACGCAAAGTCCAATTAACCCACTGTAACTCTTGGAATGCCTTTTTTATAACTTGCCTGGAATTATATCAACACCACTGTAGACCAAATAAAAACATATATCTATGTTACAATCTTTTTTCCTCCTAAATATTCCCTAAAAGTCTTACATTTATTGAATAAAGGATATACTGGATATATGCGGGTGTACTGCGGCTGTATCAGACCCCAGAAAGAATCGACAATTGCTGAAGAATTTTTTATTTTAAGATGGTAAGAATGGTAGATTTCACCAAGCGCATATTATATCTAGTTTTGCGGGGTTTCAATGTATAGCTCTTGCTCTCATTTTGTGTATCGGTTGCAATTTAGTTCAAAGACCCGAAATATTGACCGCCCACGATGTTGACCTAAATCTTAATTATTCGCTATATTCCAGTTGGTTTACGGAGGTTTCGTCACACTGCAGTTTCATCACACTGCATTTACTGTAGAAAACGGGTAGAGGGTTCGTCACAATGGTAATATATAGATGTGAATAATACCGGAAAACTTTAGCAGCTTTGATTGACACCTTTCTTCCATGTTAAAACACCATATTCATAGTTTTTTGTTTTGTCCAGGAATTAAATACATTTAAATAAATTGAAGCATTTAAAATTTTAGTATTCACAGGAATTAAATTACATAACACATTTTTGATTATGATTCACAAAAATCCATTCATTCAAATACAACACAATATTACACAATAAATTAAAATACAACTCTACTCAATAAACGGTATATAATAATATACACATATTTACATTTCACAACACGTCCATTAATTTGCAAACAATCTTACACCAAACATAAATATTTACACACACACACATATATATATATGCATTACCGTCTGTCCTGACAGTCACTGTATTACTACTATACAAACTTCCGTTTCCAGGCAATGAACACATCCATTGCTCCAAAAAGTTGAAACCTGGATAGTATTGATGTAATAATCTACATATGTCTCGTTCCAACAAGTACAATTTGCCATAAATGCGGTTTTTACTTCGCAAAACAGTTCAGGCTGAACTATTTGCAAGGTATTCCGGAACTTGTTATCGCTGGAAATGCGATATAATACAACTAGATTCGAATGAACATTTGACCAAAAGCACGTAAGTTGCAAACATTACAGAGATGCCATTGTCTTAGTAAGGCGCACTTTCAAATCACCTTAAAGAGTATCAATGAACATACCAGTAAACACAATTCAGAAACTACAATCCAATAATGTGTTTCGCCATGTCGTTCTTTAACATGTGAGTTTTGAAAGGGGAATATACGTTATATTGTGGTATAAGATAAAAAAAAACACAACAGCATTTTCTTTAAAAACAAAAACAACAACGGGTACTGACACTTATGGAAAAAATAAAATAAAAATATTATTTTCGCATGCATTATGATTATATTTTATATACATCTTTGTACGATATGGTATGACGGTTGTTTAAATAATGAACATTACCAGATTTTTATCCAAGCAAAGAATTAATGTCCTGTTTGATTGTTTGCTTTAGTTTTCCATTGTTTAAATGTAAATGTGTTTCGTATTCAATTGATTGTTAATGAAAAATACTTTCAAAGGTCGCCGTGGTGTAATTGATATGGAGTCCGCCTAGCGACCGGGAGGTCACTTGTTCGATCTTGACTGCGGGAGCGTTCTATAGATTCCGCCGAAAGGCACACAGTACTGAATCTACGCCCAAAAAACGGATTCGAGGGCGATTGGGTTAAACTGAATAGGCTTAAACTAAAAATACAATCACGCGGTATTTAACTATTTGTTTTACGAAGAAAATTAAGAATCCACTATACAATGCAATCTCTGGTGTATGTTCAGCTAGACAAATAAGGTTATGCACAATTCTCCTTTTTATTCACGTATCAATGAAGTCTTTCCAAAAATTTGTTTAAGCCGATAACAAATTGCGGTAATGCCTTCATTGGGATTCGAACTAACGACTTCACAATTCGCTCGCTGAACTGAGAAATATACTCCATACTATTCAGCCCCAATATCGATTGTGCGCATGCGCATAACGACACTTTATGCACTTTTGTTCATTAAGGTTGTACTTCTACTTCTGATTGGTTCGTTCCCACCTAAAGAATCGCATGGGACATTAACAATTGGAAATATAACAAGCATCAAGTGTGTCATCATCAACATTTTATTATCGCTTTCTTTAATCAACACATACATTTGAACGAGGGATGTTAAGTACACTTGTTTAACTATTGTTCAATAGTATCTATAATCAAATTAATGTTTTCCCATGCAAATCTAATAACAATACATCGTGCATAAGTGATATATGCTCACATCTTAACAATTAGTGGAGATTTCCCAACAATATTCGTGTCTTTTATAATGAATCGGTTTTCGATTCAAGAAGTCATAAGCAGTTGTATCAACTTCTAATTTTGTTGATATTCAGGTACTACTTCTTTTGAATTTGTGTTGCACTTTTTCTATGTTTAATTTAAATTCTTTGAAATTCGTATTAAAAACCGATAAAGAAAAAGGGAACGCAGAAAAAATAAGTTTTAGCATTTTTACTAGAGCATGTCATATATCCTACATAAACTTATATTTTAAATTAAAACTTGAATGCGCTAATATGCACCAGCGATTTTATTTTCTTTGGGATTCCGTTGTGAAAAAATCCATTTCATTTATGGACTTTCCTTAACGTACGTCTGTACAAGGATAGTGGGATTCCACTCAATTTACGTCCATTTTGGTACAAGACATCATAATTAGTTTGGATATATTTAACACAAAGAAAGGTAATGTAAAACTACACGTGCGAATATGATATACTTTGGTTAGTTTATATCTCATTTACAAAATTGAATTCGTTGATGTAAAACGCCCTTGATAAAAAGACACAGTGCGTTTACCAAGGAGATTAATGTAGCTACCATAACTTGATGTTAAACAACATGGCGATTATCCCATGGTTATTACTAGAACAAGTAAGCGTGATCATATAGCGATATGTCATTTAATTTATGTATGCATATATGAAAATGCATAAATTTACGTTTTATGGTTACAAAAAAAAACAACATGTTATTTAATGAATATTTGTGAATTGTTGAATTTTCTAACCAGAAGAAATATTTTTGCATACTAGCCCAAATGACGGACCACGTGGTATGATCACACAGCTTGCTTGTACGTTCAGCAACGAAATGAATCTTTACTTTACGATACTTTATGATTAAGCGGTGAACGAGATGGGATTCCAAAACATGACGCATAAATAGTATTTGCATTAACTTAAAAATAAATTTAGTTCAGTAGATAAACAGTCTGAACTGACAAATTATTGTCAGTGGGAATGCGTAGAGGTAATAACAAGGGCCAGATGTAAAAGGAAGTTGATAATGAGAATGTAAAAAAACGAATGATTTTTTTTTATTAGTTTTAATTTCAATTATAAGAAAGAGCTACACGTATAAGTGCGTTAATGCGACTCATAAAACATAACGAAAAATCAATTTCGGAACTGATAGTCATATATGTTATTGATATATTGATGTGCAGATAAAAATGTATTAGTATGAAGCCAGCCTCGAACATATCGTAGGTTTGTCGTTACCAATGAACCGTCTGTTCGAACCGTGTCAATATTTACCCCATATGTCTACATTTTCGTACTTAACATTCATAAAACTCCAAAACAAATGGCCATTCGTTTATTAAACATCAAGTATCTATACATTAAAACGGAACATAGGCCTCGTATCTAGTCGTATGCATCTGTACGTTACTCTGACCGGATATCTACACACAAAAAAGAAGCGCGCGTTAAAAGATTGGTACAAATTTAATAGGATTATGTTAATACGCAATTTAACAAGAGATAGAAATGGGGATGGGTACCGATTAAGTTAAATAATTGAGTAATACGTGTAAGTCGTTCGATTGGATGCATTCCCAATATAGATAAACTCTGTGTATATCATATGTTCTTCACGTGCGGGTCTTTCAGATCATGCTGTTAACGATTTGCATGTGTATGATGACTTTGAATGTCGCCAATGGAATATATAAAGGTAACACACTTATTGCAATGTTTGCTTCAAGAAAAGCACACTTTAACTGACATTATGCAATATCGAAAATAAAACGTTGTTTATTTCTCATTTATTAATTTTAAGACGCATCATTAAAATTGGCTTCAAACGAATATTTATTTCAGACCACGAAGTACGAGAACCTCTTCTTCTAACTAATGAATCAGAATACCAAACGGCTATAGAGTGTATATATCCGGGAGATATTTCACTTGCCTTTGTAAGCTTTAAGACTAACGAAAAAAACATTCTTGTGGACTGTATGTTTGCTGCACCAACTTGTGTCATACTCAACGACACATATAAAGACAACTTCAGGACACTATTCACAGGACGTGGTGGCATTCTTATTATTAAGGAGCTTAATGAGTACACATATGGAAACTACAGTTGCTATGAGATGTATAATAGCAGCAACGTTGCTGTATCAACAATCGAAGAGTCGAGCTTAGATGTAAAATATTGCAAGGATTGCATTCTATATAAAAATGGTAAACTTTTCGTCAAAACGCATGTGTATTGTATGTGATTAAATATTTTGAATGCAACGACGTCCATTTAAATGAATCTTTTAATCATTTACAACAACAACTGGTTATATGTAGATATTTTACTTAATTGGTATAATGTGTATTTAATTTGATGTACGGTTTCGTATTTTTTAGCCCTTATAGTATGTTGCGTGATCATCACGGCAATGTTTCTGGGAGAAGGTACGTACAATAAATACATTTCTAAACTTCAACATCCATGGCCGGCCATATTTTTTTAATAAGCCTGATTTCTAAAATATATCTTTTATGTTTATTTAAATGATGTTTTAGTGTGAATCTTATTATTTTTATCTTGTTATTTGTGTTGTGTTCCAGTGATGCTGTGTATTATTCCAAAGCTGAAAAGAACGCTTATGTGGAAGAGTACTTCCCAGAAGGAAACAGGTGTGTGCAATACATGCATATTAATTGATGCTCAATAGTTCGAAACAGAAGCTTTAACATTTCGAATGAAGTGCATATGCTTTCAAATAACATAATAATACAAAATCGTTCTACAGTGTACTAAACAGAACACACAACACATGACGCATTCTTATTTTCCTATACAACAATCAAACTATTGTAAAATACTTGCTATGCTAAATGTCGGTCGGTCTGTCTGTCGGTAGACCAGTTCGTTTCCGATCAGTAACTCGTCAACAAATTGACCGATTGACTTGATACTACACATTGGCCTAGGACAGTTGATGAATATTAAAATTAAGGTCAAAGGTCAAAGTCACTGTCTCAATAAGTGTGAAAATTGTTTTCGATTAATAATTCATGAACGAAATGACCGATTTGCTTGATAACTAACATATGCATTGGCCCTGGACAGTAGATGACCCTATTGAAATATGGGTCACTAGGTCAAAGGTCAAGGTTACCGTCAAAATAAGTGTGAAATCATTTCCGATCAATACCTCGTCAACAAATCGACCGATTGGCTTGATACTTCCCATGTTCAGTGGACAGTAGATGACCGCTATTGAAATTAAAGTCACTAGGTAAAAGGTCAAGGTCATTGTCACAATAATTGTGAAAATTGTTTCCGATCAATAACTCACCAACGCATTGACCAATTTGCTTGATAAATCAAAAGTTCATTGGCATTGGACAGTAGACGACTCCTATTGAAATTGGAATCATTAGGTAAAAGGGCAAGTCAACTGTCACAATAAGTGCGAACATTGTTTCCGATCAATTACTCGTTAACAAATTGACCGATAGGCTTGATACTTCACATGCGCATTGGCCTTGGACAGTAGATGACCCCTATTAAATATTGGGTCACTAGTTCAAAGCCCTGTTTGGGGGGACATATGTCTCCCACCGCGGAACTCTTGTTTTTGATTAAAACAGGTACGCAAAAATAAGGTTCCAACAATTAAAATAAAACATCTGACTAAGAAACTGATTAAACAATATATTATCGTTAATATATAATCACCAATCAAAATAGGAACAAATAATACAGCTTATTTAATATTTTAATTGATTATTTACTGTATTATCGATATATAGTGGTGCTTGTTGTAGTTCTATCCCCTTAGCGTTTGCTTCCAGAGGTATCTGACTTTTTCTTCTTAATAATTTATCACAACTATTTAAAATTACAGTTTTGTTATTAAATTCATACAATGACATTTTCAAAAAAGTACGAAAATATGTGAACAAGTCCCTCTAACGTTATTCGTACGTGAACTTAATTTTATGGCAGTGTGAATTGTAAAATTTAAAATGTGAATATATTGTTATGTGATTGTTTTTTTTTATATGTTGGGAATAAGAAAAAATTCGTCATTCACAATATTTAAAATAAGATGTTTAACAAGAAAACTTGTGTGTGTTTGAATGTTTCCGTTAATAGATCAATGGCATTTAGTTTCCCGTTCTCAAACTCAGATTGTAAATGAAATGGATCGCAAGATGCATCACTTATATAACATCAAATAGCGAAATTAGTGTCGAGTCGTGACGTCATTCATCCCCAGAAAATATGCAGCACTTTTTAAATTCATACAAACGTTGCGAACGAAAAATAAAAATGATTTTGTTTTTGTTTTAGTATATTATCGAATATTTGGATCCACTAGAAAACATATATGTTCTGTGTTGCTGTTTGAATTCAAACTAATAATCTACTTAACCAACACGTATTATTACTCACTATTTTCGTTTATGCCTAAGTGTCATTAAAATGCGGTACTTTAAATATAATATAACATTATATAATTAGTTATATATAATTAAATTTATATCGTTTAGATATTCCACTGGATGAATCTCCCAGTTGCCAAGAGGTGCTCATAGACTCGGCGGTTGGCATGAATGGTATGATTCCAATAAATAACCATATTAATTGAATAATCAGTCCACGTGTCGCAAAGGAACACATATAAACTGTTTACTATATAGTATGTGTTTTAAACCATGTAAAACTATCATGTTTCTTTTAAGAAAGTAGTACTACTAATTGTTGCATGTGACGTTGATGTGTTTCTAATTGTCATAAAAACAATTCCTACTAGGGAGGGGGATAAATGGTGTAATAATAAAAAAAGGAAAATTATTACACCCACTTGAATAGTTTAAGAAGCGCATTTGGTTTGTAATAAATTCTGTGGAAAGTGAAAGGCAATCCAAACAAGTTTAAACCCTAAATGTAAAACATTCCTGCTTTTACTCGATGTTCTGTCATCTAAAGTCGTGGATAAAAACAACATTTTTCCCCTGTTATAAATGTATTTATGGAAGATTCGGTGTTTGATATATGTTACGTTTTGAATGGTTTGTTAAGAATTCATAAATGCGATGCATACGGAATGTTTTGGTATCGCGATGCATCTATGAAACATGGCTGCTAAACATGGCAGCTATTTCGTAAACAACAAGCAACAAATTACTTATGTTCATCCATGTTTGTTTCAGCAAAAACCGTTTTTTTTGTGTGCGAAGAGTTGAGATTATATTTTACCCGATAAACTAAATGTACAAAACGAGGCGATTCCATATTTCTTTTATATTTGCAATAGCCAACATTTCAACTCTTGCACCTTAGAAGTGCTTCTTAATTATAGTTTTGGATAAAATGTATCGACCTGTGTAGGATATGCAACTTATTGCTAAAAAATATGTGTTGGAAAAATTGCATTTTTTTATAAAAATTGTAGTAAATGTACTTTTTGCATCCTTTCTTGTAAACTATTCAACTAGTAAATATTAAATATAAATATATTTTTGCTTGAATTTTGTTTTCATATATATGCTTCAGTTATTGTGTACATTTGATGTATTGAACATGAATTATACTACCTATGAACTACTTTATACGGTTTGAAAGGAGGACCTCCCCACACACATTTTTCGAGAAAAATACAATGATATTGAAAGGTTAAGCGGACATAAAATCACATATCACAAGAATACATCTGCTTAAATGGAATAATATCAACTTATCTTAATCTGAAATACTTATATCATTTCAAGTTTAAGGTTTGGACCGTTCGCGTGCTATTTGTAAACGCTGCACTGGAAATCTCTACCCTGTAGCTATGTTTATTTTAACAATAACATTGCGAGCACGTACAGTGCCTTCATCGCTTTGATTTTAAAATGCATAAGTGTATATGTTGCCTATTATGTTCACTAGCTGTCTGAGCCTTGAAATTACGTTTATTACACACTTTCTCAGCTAACGTTTTCCACCATATACGTTGTTAAATTATTGTTTTACTATGATTGACACAAGTTAGAACATCAAAAATTAACTATCGTTACAAACGAACAGTTCAGACAGGTTACTCATGTGGTTGCGCTGGACTTCAACAGGTGCAACAGAAAAGTAAATCGTATAAAATTACGAAAGAGACAAATAATTGCTATGTACATGTACAATTTTATTACAAATTTGGTTTTATAAATCCATTTGTCATTCACAATTTTTATTTGTCCGCACGTGATAATAAATTAAAACAAATTATGGTTAATGAGAGCAGTATACATACTTATTTACACAAACTCAACAATTGCCTTGTGTATTATAACAAACGTGAAGGGAGATCTAAAGCTCCTGTCGATACACTTAAATCTAAATTACGACTTAACTAGCGTACTTTCGGCCCCTTGAAGATGCGCCGTTCGCGAATCTATGACGATGTTTCGAATCCCAATTTCGTCCACATTAAGACTGTTGACAGAATGTCAACACACACACTTGAACATTTGCATACTGCCCGAGAACCGTTTAATATCAAAGGCCGGGGTGGTCCATGAACGGCATTCCATGTTGACATCAAGGACTATACGAGCATGCTTTTACTGAATATAATGCGGAAGCAAATAAGCTTTCTAGCGCGGATTTCAATTTTAAAAACTTTATTTTGAAAATTAGGAACATTTTAAAAACTGTGATGAGCTGAAGTAACTTGAAAATAATGTCTAACATGGCAGTTTCCGCCTGCAACTAAATTTTCTTTATTTAGATCATTGTATTAATGACTTAAACTATTTTAGCAGGTATGTATTCAAACTTTAAAGATTATTTTTTAGCTCTCAGTCTATTTTAAGAATTAGTTGGTGAATACGGGATCCGAATTTTTGTATGCATTATGCATTTGGCTGCACTTATTCAAGGGACAGAGGGGTGGGGTGGGCATGTGTATGCGGGAGCTAACTGTGTTCAAGTTATGTAAGTGGGAACTGACTGACAAAAATGCGTCGTTTTGATGCTTTTCGTTAATGTGTATCTTGTATTTCATTCGGTAAGTCTCTATACATTTATATTTCTTTAAATGATTACTCTCTTTTGGATTGGTGTTTGTGATTCCTTCGGTTGTTTGTTTAAAGATGGTAGACGTCGGTTCAAAAAAGTTTTTTAATGAAAACCGTCCACCTCGTTGATGTTTACTTACGTGATCACCGAGTAATTTGATTAACTGATGTGTTAATAACCTCGATTTCTAAATGTTTCACTTAAAATAATTAGGGTGCATGACCGACGGGGTTTTAAGGAGTTGACACACTGAATTGACAGAATGTAGACAAACCGCTAAGAATGATTTTTTGCAAATATTTCAATATCTAATATTTTAAATACATTTTCAAAAATAGTTAGTGCATAAAAGATTTTCCTGCAGTTTGTGCCGATATCTAAAGATTTAAGAAAACATCCTGTAATACGTCTGAAATAGGTGCCATCATTTCACGGTGCGCGCTGCATAACGGTGTTGATGAATGCTGTACACATCGACTTTATGGCCAAGGACACAGGCTACAGTAAATGAATTAATTTTGATGTATGTCACATTGCCATAAGCAACACAAAATAACCTGGCTTTTATGCACTAGTTGAAATTCTTAAGGAAAATTGTTTTGAAAAGTTATCTTCAAAAAAAAAAGAAACACCCCTTACAGTTGTGTTTACATCAACTTAAGTTCAATTGTGAACCCCACACAGTCAATTGATCCTGCATGATAATTATTGTAGCAATACAAAATAAGTAGCTATATTTCGTTTTTTTGTAAAAAGTAATTTCAACGTTCACAATAATGTTTATTTGGTAGCTTAAGTTAGCAAGTAAAAATATAATTAGATAAATTTTTGATATGGGTCATGCTTTATCTCACAATAAACTGCGTATATCTATATATTGTAATTTTAAACCATAACGTATATGTGAAATAAATAATGACGATAAAACAATTACCTGTTATACGGGTTTTCCTGTTTTAAAAAGGTGAATTTTAAGTTTGACGTTTTGATACTGGGTTTATATTTAGGGCGCCATAATCATAACCTTCCCCGTGTAATAATTACGTTTATGGACAGGTAGATTTAAGTACAAATGTAGGGATGAACATAAAAAAACATGAATGACATATACATATATTTACGTTGGAACCATAACACTAGTCATCATGATATTATAACGTCTTCCATGCCATACATACATTATTTCAATGGAAAACTAATGGCATCGCTTTTAGAGAAAAAACATTTAACAATCACAACACATGATCCACATCGTTTGTCGGTGTATGAAAATCTACATAAACTTCCTGAATGGCAATCACTTAAATATCCGTTATTTGAAATTTATATACAGCGAAACATTTAAACAACACAACAATTGTATCCTACAAATAAAACTGCCATTGTACATGTATATAACAACCAAACGTCCTTAACACATATTGGAACATTACCTCAAACATCGGATATATATTGCAGTCATGCATATTGTATGTTATTTAATACTTAATAATATGCATATTAAGTTGTGTAATTGAATTTACATTAAATGAATTGATTATGATAGTATGCGTGTATTGCAACTTATGTTTAATTGTTAATGTCAAAACATGCCAACTACCGAAAAACACTAAAATATGCAACATGGCATAAAGGTATTTACACATACCTGCTGTGCGAATCTAGACTAATTTTTAAAAATAGTTAATGCGATCAACAACGTAGTTGCAAAGTCAATTCTAATTTTGGAAAATCATTAATACTTTCAACAATGTAGTTGCAAACTCAGTGCTTGACAACGTAACAACAGTGAAGCAAGATAAAACAAAGAAAGCAAAATTCAGCTATACAAGTTTAGATCTATAATTCATTAGTATTTCCGTATATTAATTATTTGCAAATCGGGATGAATGCCCATCAACATTTTACTTACATTCTTTACATCATGTTTAAACCACTTCAAGATAATAACTTTCTTTCTGAATACAAACACGATATAGGTCGCCTTTGTGTTAAGATGAACACCGCCAGTGTGAATAAAAAGTTGTTGATTGTATTCGACTCTGTGAATTATGGCACTTGCACACTTATCGGATTAAAAATTAAAGTCATCGCATCGAATAACCTTGCGGTCGATAGCAATCTCTTTCTTATAATTTTACATAAATCATGTGCCTCTCCCCGCTCCCTCCGATAGGATAACTAGTATAACCCCCAGCGTGAGTGATTATTAAAACTATCTTTGTAGTGGACATCTATCAGAAGTCACATTCCAAATTTCAAAGCTGTGAACATCATGGGATCAAATATTTAGATATTTAAAGTTATCACGCTACGTAAGTCTATTACAATAACGCGACCACTGAGGCATGGATTCTTTTGACCCCTGGTGCATTCTATGAACAAACATTGTACAAGAATACTATTGGCTGTAACACACAAAATATGAATGCTCTGCCACTTAGAGTTCCAGAGCAGATTTTTACCTCCAAAGGGAGTGGAACCATACAGCATTTTACTTCTCCGTCCGTTTGTGTTTAGAACTCCGTTTTAACTTTTGAGTGTAGATGATCGTAAAGAAATGCATTTTTGATGTAGCGAGCTTTGGCAGAAAATGGTATGTTTTTCCGCTATATAATATATTGGCCATAGAACCTTGTGTTTAAAACCCCCTTTTTCTATTGAATAGATTCTGCTCTCACTTTCACAGTTGAATGACCTTATTATGTAGATGATTGGTCAATAACATAACATATCTTTATTCTGGCATAAAATAGCACAATGCATACTTATAGCCAATAAAAGAAGTTTGGCTGCAACAAGTTTTGACAAAAATAAGGCCCTTTGACTTTTTTCTTAAAAAAGAATATATTGCAGCTATATTATGTGCAGTTTTTACAGTTGAATGCCTGTAATGTGTAGATGATTGTAAAAATGAAATTAAGATTGCGACACATTTTTGCAGAATTGTGACTCTTTGACTGTTTTATCTCGATTGAATATATATCCCTATATATTTTGTATAACTTATCTGTAACTACTGATCGAATATCGCTCAATCATTCACAGTTTTATGAACTCAATTTGCTTATGATTGTAAAGAAAACATTTGGACTGCGACCAGTGTGGGCTCAATTATGGCTTCTTGTATTTTGTGTCAACTTTAGACTATACAGTTGATTTGTCTTTGCCCAAACATGTTTTGTGGGGGAATCGTTATCTGTAACATATTTGCTGTATAAGTCTGTATAAATCATGTGCTATCTGGAGACAGTTTTCAACCCAATGGCATGATAGGAACAAATTGTGTAAATTAACGTTATTTTATATTGTAAAGGAGACACAGGGACGTGGTAAATAACTTTTTAATGGGTACAACATCAGTTATCAGAAACCAAAGTTAATTGACCTAGAGTTTCATAGAAAAACATATTTAAACTACTTTACATCATAACTCTATATCAACACTATGATTCCTGTACTGACGCTCAGTGTGACCTCACGTGCATGATTTGAACAGACGTAGTAGACGACTAGTATACGATGGCATATACCAAATATCAAATCTCTAGGTCATGCAGTTTTTTAAGAGACTTTCAAATGTTTCATTTAGAAAATATTGTACAAGCTGGTTAAATACTTATATAACTGACCAAAATAATTTGAAATTTTTTGTAACATGGTCACCCATTGCGAATGTTCGTAAGTTGTATGCCCTGCTGTTTAGGAGGAGCAGTCGTTTTAGTGATAACTAACTCACGACGGGCGAAGAACATACGACAAAATCCCCCAAACTCACACTGAGCAAGTGTATTGAATTGATTGCTATATAGAAAGTATTAATGATATTTTCATGTTAAATGCAAACACATTTGATATTTTAATAATAAATAAGCCTACTCATTTAATCACTTTAAAATTGTCAACATATAATAGAACAATAACGTAAGGAAAATACATAAATTCAAACAAATTCTCATAATAACAAACTAACAAGTTTCAAAGTAAAGATTACTTATTGCTAGAAAATGTTAAAAAATACACAATAATGCACGTTAAGTTTGAAGTTATGCACATTTAGTTTGAAGTTTTTGTTTCTAACTACAGATATAAAATCACCACTTAACTAAATTTTAAACAAACATATACCATTTATTGCAATGACATGGCTTTATTTATACATATTTACATTTATAATTATTTTAATACTAGTGAAAGGGTCGCATTTCAAATCATGTGTCGTATCACCAGTGTGTTTACTTATATCATCTATAAATAAATTGCAATTTAATTCTTCATGATCATATTTTAATCAAAAAGCCACAGAAACGTTTTAGTTTCCTAACACTGGCAATAAAATGCATGTTTGACCAAAACAATGTGCACAAATGCTACAAAATGGTGCCCATCATGGAATTGCCCGTTTTAATTGTGCGTTCATTATTACATTAACTCAGACAATGAACTCGTTATTATTCATGACCGTACTTCTTTTTCGATTAGATAGTGTCTTCAATTACGTCGTTTCGTGCATGTCGTTGATTTTATTATGTGAATACATGCATGTGTTTAGGCAGCATTACAGTATAGATGTTATTTTTTATTTTTGGTATACGTTTTACAATCAATGATCTATGCGACAAAACCCCAAAAGCCTTTTGCAGGTCTGTTATATTGCTGTTTACGATGCTACATAAGAAAATAAACCAAATTGATTAAAACACCTAAATTGAAAAAAGAACAAGCCCGTCTATGATTAATTGACTATATTGTTTACAAATCAAGAAAACGAAATGATATACCTGGTCGATATATATCCGAGCAGCCGGTTTATTTATGTTGTTATGAAAGACCGATTGGGTGTAAATGTTTATGATAAAGATTGAAATGGCTTGTGCAATCTTCATTTTGGAGTAGTTTATTAATTGTAATTCATTATTTGGTGATTGTATATATGTAATGTATCTTAAGCGTGGATTGATTGGTTTATGGCTTATATTAAAATGTAGCACGACTAGCAACATGCTAGTGGATTGACAACACTTCTGGAAAATACACTGGCATTAAAGTGTTATTTTACATTAATCAAACATTAAAAGTAAGAGTTTAAGATAATCATAATTGTATTGCTCTTAAAATGCTCTTAAATTGTTTCATAACTTTATGTGTTTTTGGGTGTCGTTTGTTGTCGATATTGCAAAAATATTATCTATATACACTTACAATTTAACAATTCAAAAAATCTTCTACAAAAATGAAGTCTAACAGGTCCTCCGTTTGTCTGGATTTGCAATCCTGAAAGGCAGATCTATTGTTATTGTGGGAACTTCAGTATTGATTACGCGTAGTTCTCAAAACTGATTTTAACATCGCCGCTTTTGCTATCTTTGTGCCAGGATACTATGCAATTGAATATTTATCAATGTCTCATTCAAACGGTTTCAAAATTTGCAAAGATCCAAGTATTTTTACCAAAATTTAATAAATACAAAAAATACCGACTTATAGATAACTTTTAAATAAAAAAAAAGAATTTTGACCAGTATAGTTGTCATGGTATTGTGTAATTGATATCTGTCCTTGTTTCACGTAAAAGACAACGTAAATCACAGGAATGCTTTTTTTGCAAGAAATCCCATAGCTTTGGTAAATAATAATTTTATATTACATTGAATTATACATGCCAATACATCTTAGCTTGAATTAAGCAATTATTGAGACCATTCGTTCAAATCTTAAAAAACGTAAGTTGTTATAAAATAAATTAACAACATAATAGTTTTTTTATTTGCAACCAACAAACAGGTAATCAGGAACGTCTCGCACGAATTTAAGTTGGTCAAGCGTTGACTAAATGAGTTATTACTATTTTCAAATGCTATGCAAATGCTATATAGAGGAACCTCAAAGTAACAGATGAAGCTTATGAATTATAAACATAATGCTCCTGAAACGACTTAACACAATTAAATGCATTTAATTACAGGTCATAAAACAACCATTTTACACATTATTTATCGAATTGACCAGCTTTACGAATTTACACGTAGTTTATCGTAGTGGCAGGTATTGAACATGGATACATAACCATGTTAAGCAACACGTTTGAGATGGTCTCAGTCCAAACTGGTGGAACGAATTATTTAAATTGTCTTTTTGAGACGGATTGATCCCGTTTTTTATTGAGTTTATGACAGCTTCATTTGATTCCAGAGAATATAAGACAACCCTCATATATCCATATACAATTCCATCCTGTTATAGCTAAGCGTTTTTTACAACAACTATAACTGGAAAAGAAGCCTTATGTAAGTGCATATTTAAAGTATACGACACTCCTCTCTGTCTCGATTGCCCCTCTTTCATATCGATTGTCATGCATACACAGACTTAATCTATCTTATAACGTGTCAATTAACCAGATAAATATTAGTATGAATAATACTGCGTTGAATGAAATGAATAACATTTTATGGGAAATCAGAAGTAATCCTTTTCAGTTCATACTTTATATTAGATTTCATATTGAGCATCAGAAATATAAAACCTAATTATATATGATATCTTTGATAGTGTAGCGTGAAACTGTGTTAACGCAGTGTCTTGTAATTGAAATATTTGCAAACCTTACATTATTATTCAATTGTATATAAAAGGATAAATGCACTACAATTATCATGGATCCAAACACAAGTGCGAACTACTTTCGAGCACTAGGATAACTCTTCGGCGAGAGTTGTGCATTGGGCTGGCATGATGATGTCATATTTTTAATTAATCCTTAATTTTGTGGCAATGCATTCAAAAATAAGAACGTATTATTTATGAAACTATAATTCTTTATCCACAGGTAACTGAAACCGAGAGTTTTTCCCACACATCCAACCCCTTTACATAACGTACCGTAACTTATAGCATATTATAATACTAATATTGTAAAAAAATGTAAGTTCAAAATTACAAACAAAGTTCATTATGTTGATCATATATTTCTAGCAGGAAGACTTTTGAAGCATGATTTATCAAGCGCAAACTTATGTTTACATTCACCGGTTTGTAATTAAAATCGTTAATGCAAAGAACAATTGGTTTGTTTGCAACAGATTAAATCTTTATGTATGACAAACAGTTAACGCTCGTCACACTTGGTAAATAGTATATCAAATACTTCGCCTACGTCTGCTTGTCATTATATTTCAAACATTTAAAAACATTTGTTCAGTCACAAGTTGACACAATTGACCAATTCGCAACACTGCTTGAATGAATCATTTATGTGTAAGAATGTGCTATTAAATTCAGGTTTTGCGCCATAGTATATACCGATAAACAACAATATGAGCTAAAACATAGCACAACAACAACAGCAACAATTCTGCATATTATTTAAAAATAAAGCAAAGCACGAATTTTACTATACTGAAAGCGTTTAATGTGCAAAACTACATAGTAATAAAATAATTACAAGTCAATAGCTTATTTAAATCTCATGATAATTGTTCAAGATGAAACAAGTATATACATATATTCCGGAATATAAAAGTTATATTAATAGCATCGGTCTATAAAGAAAATAATTAACTATACTAACAACGCACAATCAATACAAGACAAACGACTTAATTTAAGGAGGCCAATTGAATTATGGTCGCTTGTATACAGGCGTTGCAAATTGTCCGATTATTGTTTGATTTGCATCAGCTAGAATGAATTTAATTTAGTTAAATTCATCTTCGTATTTATTTGTTAATAATTGAATGCCTGTACCCGTATACGTTTTTGTATATTTATGTTTTAATGAAATTTGTTAAAATAAAAAATGAGTCGTTCCACGGTGCGGTACATTGATTATTTTCTTTACACTAACATGACATATACAAATAAGAGAGGACCTTGATATACGCCGGTATATTCGCAAAATTGTGTTAATCTGAAAGATCAAATATACCATTTCTAACGATATAGAAGTTTATCAAACAGTAATGGCTAAATTTTGTTAACAGAAGAAGTAACACTTAGAAAGCTGTAAATCGATGATATTCGATATACATATACATGTACTTATTGTTCACTCTTTTCGATCCTTGTTGTCTCATTTCCAACGCATTTCTAAACAAACGTTATATATCACATCTAGCATTGTGTTTTTATAGAAAAATACGCACGCCATAGTAATGCTATTTTTCACTTGAAAATGCTGAACATATGTCATCTTTCGTTAATGTCGTTTTAGCTTATAATGTTTAGTGATCTATTCTGAATGGCATACACAACGCGTAATAGAAAATGCTAACTTAAGCATTTCTAACATTCAAATGAGTAATCGTGTATTTATGTTATTATGTTTTGTGACTACGTTCTTATTCATGAAAGTTTAAATCGCCAAGGTCGTCGTGTTGCAAAAGCGATATACCCTACACCGTTAGACTGCGATGTCCGCCGGCGGTAGATCAGTAAGCATTCTGAAGTAGATATATGTAACAAAGTTATTTAAATATTAATTGCCTGACATTTCAGTAGATAGTGGCAAGCATACACGCTATCTTATAAAATGACAATAAGCGTAATCAAGTCATTATTACTATTAGACAGTTTCGTATAACACGTTTAACGAATATTCTCCACTAATACAAACACATAAATGTATGACACATTAACACAAACACAACACCGAGCGATGTTTTGTCTTAACCTCGTACATAATAATATCACAAATAAGCGATTAAATAACACATTGTTGAAACCAACTAATAAATGTTACAACGCATACTCAGGTATGTGTTGTTTAATTTAAATAACAATCGACTAGAGTTAAAACCACAAACTGAAAAATTGGAATTTCGCGAACGATCATCCACATGATGGTATATAGACTGCAAAAACGAAAACTCTTAACATAGTAACATTTTAACAGGGTTGTTTAAAGTTTTGTCATTAAACTGCGGGACCTATGAGCAGGCCCATGACCGATGAGAACAATGGTCGTTTGAAAAATATGGTTACGTGACATTTTAAAGACGTCAATATAGACTGTACGTAATACTTGACATAAATAAACACAACACACGCTCTTGAACATCGAGACATTTCTTTATAATGTTTCTGTCAGACTGCGTCTGCTTTCATATACAAATTTGGCTTAAAGGTGGAAAAGGATGCGCACTAGAAAGGAAACTTAGCGAGATAGATGGGCAGCTAGCCAACTTGACATTGACAAAAAAGGAATCAATACATAAGTAAACGTTTTACGATAAAAATTTGTTAGTTCTTATCTGTTTCAATTAGCATTTATGACCTTTTCGTTGATTTATTCAAAAATAGTAATGACCATAATAACATATTATGTATACTTTGATGACATTTCAGTTGAAAGCTGTTGAAAATATGTTAATTGATTTTTAAATAATTGTTTGATGTTAATTGCATGTCTGATTATTCTGCATAATATACTAGTTTATTTATGAAATTATTAAAAATTACTTTAGCTCATACCGCCTCAATCTAATGCAGCTGGTTTAGCACAATTATAAGGTTAATATGAATTCGAATAATCAATCTCAGTTTAGTATCGCTTACCTCCACAGAGTCCAGTTATAGTGTTGATGATGGTGGAATAACTCGGTTAGATAAATTTAGGGCACGGCTTTTTCTTGGACCGGCAAGTTTTGATAAAAGTTAGAAAATTTATTCAATGCCCGAGCCGCGTTCACGTCTAATAATTGACTCACCTTGCTTCCCACATAAGGGGGTAAGCTAGTAGGTGTCTAGCTAGTAATACTTAGACAGAAAATGAAACATACATGGGAGATAATTTGTTGGTACAGAATACCGTTAGTATAAATTATTTAATGAAATACATCATACGCGTTTTAATATAAATATGCATATATACCCAGTATTCTCGATAGGACTTGAAATATCTGAAATGAAGCAGCACATGTATTAGCATACATGTTTGACGTTTTCTTTACAGCACAGAAAACTACTTATTTTTGCATGACAATATTTATGTATTGTTGTAAATTTTACAAAGCATCAACAGTAGCTCTCTTCAAATCCCCATTTTATTTGCATATTGACTGTGTATTTGAAAAAATGAAGAGCATTCCGAGGACATTGCAGGGAGAGTTATGTGTGTGTTAAATATAAGCAGAACACAGTGTTTCGAATACTTTAACAAATATGTAAATATGCACCATGAGAAATAAAGTGGTAACTATTCAAAAGTATATCGTTGAAAATAAAAAATAAAAACATAAAATTTGTAATTGTGTTCGTACCGGTCCTGTTGTTTGAAGATGGTGTAATCGGGCGGGAAATTCCTCCACTGCTGTTCGAATCTAAAATTCCATGTTCTATTGTTAGTACTATTATCAGTACAATGTATAGTATGAATTTGACGGAGGTTTAATATATGAACGCTAAAATCTGAACATGTTTGATGGTACTTTTTAATTGAGACCTGGACATTCGATCTAAGCATACGAATTTTACATTTTGTATAAGTTGCATAAGTTCAATAATAATAAGTCTTATTTAAATAAGGTGAAATGTCACGCTCAATCATAAACATAAATGCATGAATAGTTTGTATATTTGTAACGATTCTATTTCATTTGCATGATCACCTGTACATAATTTAACGAAAAACTCAACATGTATTTTCAAAGCAAAATACATTGTTCTTAATGTATCATTTGAAATACTTACTTAAAGGTAGTGGCATGCATTTATATATGAACAACTTAACCCTTTATTCTTTTGTTTAAAACGTTTAAAACTTGCATCAGGTGTATATTGTTTGCTTTGGCTATGAAATTGTACACATACTTCAAAACATGCATGGTATATGTTGATTATGGAAACTTGCTGGTTAGTTTTATGTATTATTTTATATTTTGTTACCGTTTGAGGAGGATAAACTGGGCGAAATTGACGATGGAGAGCGACTGATTGTGTAAACTGAAATAGTACATTCTAGATAAATATATAAACAAAAAAGTATATACATACTGCATGTTATGTCATTTAAAACATGCATCCTATATATATTGTTAGATTTGTTATGACATTTTGTACGCACATTTTAATACATACATGACATGTGTTGATTATCGACGATGTTAGTAAGACATATTTATAATCAAATAATTGTATACCGTTGGAGGCTGCACTGGACAAAGTTGACGACGAAGATCGACAGTTTGTGTGAGCTGAAATAATAAAACTTAGAGGAATATTTATAAAAAATACTTAAATAAATAATAATTTACAATAAAGACCAAAATTAAAGTTAATTTTGCAATTGCATAAGGAATGGCGTTCGACAAATTGCCGTTGAGTCTTTTTTTTATTTCTGTAAAAGACTCAATATACACAGTAAGTCGAGTGTTTACATATTTAGTTGTAATTGGCAGTTGTGTATCTATAAAATGTAGAAATGTATAAACATAAGTGTATGTAACTAAAGTGAATTACGTTTGATATGATGGGAATATCTTGCATACACTATCATCGTAATAAATTTATTAAAGCAAATTTCTAAGTACGGTATTCTCCTTTTTATCACAACTTATTTGACAAAATTACAAGATATGTTTACCATATATTTTGATCGCATCTAACTATCGATGCGTGTTTATTTTTCATGATAATATTTTCTTTTAATCACTGATATGTAACGGTTAGGGCAATTTTATAATTTGCCGGTCGAGTATTTTGAGCAAAAGTCACAAATTTAGAATGGTGTCATTTTTTATCTTGAACGTGCGCTTTTCATAAAAAAGTACACAGTTTGAATAAGGCACTTCACAGAGCGATAATAAGCTGTCCGCGGTAAGAGTGTGCCAAAGGCGTTTTATAGTATTTGATTTGGTTACCTAGTTGTTATCAATAATTCACCAAATTTAAAGCCTGACCTAGATATTCTCAATATGAACATTCTGACACATTCTTTCAAAGTTTAATAACGATCTGCAAAAAAGTGACCAATACATTAATCACGCGGTTTAAACAATGACTCTAACAAGTCGTTTCAGCCTTTTGAACTTGCTGACGGCTTTATTAAAATTAGAGCTAGAATATGCTTGTAACAAGTCGCATTTCTTCGCAGAGTGTGGTAGAATTGCATTCTCAAGTCATTTATTGAAGTGACAGATGCAAAACTGAAATTTCCGCTCACGCGTTAATCATTCAAATATCTGATTATTTATTTGATGTTTTTTGTAAATTTGATTTTGAGAACAGAACAAAACAGACAGTTTATTTAGACTTATACATAAGTACATCGTTTTCAATACATACAATTATAAATAAAGCACTGTCGCGTGTATATGTATATAAATTCAATGAAAATTTAAAGTAAGAGCAGAGAAAAACAACGTTTTTGGAAAAAAGTAAAATATGAAGTTTAAAGGCAGTAAGGATAAACTATTGCTTTTAACTGACCATAGTATATGCAAGGGGCGGATCCAGGATTTCTGGTTAGGGGGCGGGATATTGAAAGATTTGCTGGGGGTCCAGGGGGCTGCTAGGGCCCCTGGTGGGTGCTAGGGGGTCCAGTGGGGCGAAGCCCCCTGTAAGCTACACGATTTTAGTGATTTTGAAGGCTTTGGCAACCACTTCTCGAGCATGTCACGCCTTATATACTTTCATCAAAGTTCCTTCTTATAATGCCAAAAAAGTGCATAGTTTATAGTTTAGGGGGTCTTCGCCCCCGGAAGCTCCACGATTTTAGTGATTTTGAAGGCTTTGACATGCACTTCTCGAGCATGTCACGCCTTATATACTTGCATTAAATTACCTTCTTATAATGCCAAAAAAGTGCATAGTTTATAGTTTTGGGGGTCCAGGGGAGCGAAGCTCCCCGGAAGATCCACGATTTTAGTGATTTTGAAGGCTTTGACAAGTTTTAATAGGTGATTTAGATCTAGTTAAGTGTGAAACATCAAATGAATTGACATTACTTTGGCGATTTTAGGGGGGGGGGATCCGCCTATGATATATGATGAAATATTTACAATAATTCCAAATATATTATATATATTACTTGACATAGTGTACATGACTGCAAAGTGATACATACACTGCTTAAAGAAACTATTAAGTCAATAAGTGGTATTAATAATAGCATTTCGTATAGTTAAAGCTTCTTTTACATATTTACATACATTTATAATTTCAAACTTTCATGTTGATGTCAATAAACTATGGAACTTAACAACAGATGAGTTAATGTAATAAATACGTTTAATGTATTTTTGACGTAGTAAACGGTAGCATGAGCAAACACAAATGAAATGGAATTCATCTTTGGTCCGTTGATTACAACAATGGCAATAACGTTCTTCACGAGAGATATTGTTGCAAGAGTATCTTCCGGTCTGAATTCTCAACTGATGGGCAGATGCCCATAAATTTACGAAGTATTTTAAGAGTTTGTTGAAAAACAGTCGTATAACTCGAGGGACTGATGACATTTTCTATTATAATAAAATAATTGATCACAAATTTTGCTTTGATTCATATGTATTGCAAGTTCTCTTGCATTTGCTTTTATTTTTAACTTGATCTAATTTTATAATGTGTAGTTTGAAATGGTTATACCTACTCGTTTGAGTAAATTTTCTCCAAAGAATTGATATATTTGACCGGGTGATCCATATCAGGCACATACAAGTTCCTGAAATTATCATACGTTTATCATTTGGTAAAAGTCTCACACACAACTACTATACGTGCATGTGTGTTCATGTGAAATGAGATGGCTTATTTGACAAGCTGACACTTTTTCATAAAATTAAAAGGTGATAAGATGTTGTTTGTATCACTGTTTGATACAATTAAACGTGGTAAAATGCTGGTTGCATATGTTAGTAAAAATATTCTAATAAAAATACGCAGCATACGTTGTTTTTGACAATATCACAGTAATGAAATGCTGACAAATACAGATACTTAAAAATATAAAGTTAACAACAATACCATGTTATTAATAATATGTTCCCTACTTAAATTGGCAAAACATAAATCCACGAAGCGATGAGACCCATTTCTCCTTAAATAGTAACACTTTATTGATCAAACAACATATCTCACAAAATAACGAAGTAAAATATGTTATCAGGATTAAATAGTACCAGCCAAGGTATTGAACAGTATAAAGAAGTATTTGTTCTAAATAACGGTACCAATATGTGATACGGAACCACTTCTGTTTAGCAAAAAAAGATAATACAATCGGAGTATTAAGTTTTTTTATATTTAAAAAGCAACACAGAAACAAGACGATCAAATTTGCTATGGGCATAGGATACTAAGGTTATAGTTACAAGTAATATTTTTACTAAGTTTCCCAATGTTTGTTTGTAAATAATTGAATGTAAAAAGAAATACAGGTGCTAACTTAATAATTGGCAAATGTGCAAATCGACAAATACAGTGCGTTGCATACAGAAACGTGTCTAGTATTGTGATTCGATCTCTCTTGTTCTTTATCACGTAATCATATACATTGATTTAAACGTTGTAAACACTTTCATACTTTATTATTATAAAGAAGAAAAGTAATTTAAGGTTTTGGGAAGTTTAGTTTGTTACACATAAAATGTGTATACATTAATGAATGAATAAAGCCAAATGCAATATGGATATAGGTATCAAAATGTTTATTGTTTAGGAAATGCCATAATTCAATATCACAGCTTATTTCAATAGCTTCTGCGACAGAAGAGTCAAACTCTTATACAATGAATATGCATTTAACATTTAAACAATAGTTCACATAAAGTGACAATGTTTATTAAAAGTACTTGCCTGTAGATATTACTGACAGGATTGCAACAACAATGATTGGAACTGAAGCACATAGTCATGTTAATGTATATTAACAATACACGTAATTATGTTCTGGTTGCATTTTCTTCGAAACAAAGAAAGCAATCTAAATCTGACTAAACTACAATACTGTGTTTAAGGTGGTGTATCAGTTAAACCAACAAAATACAAATAGTCTGACTATAGATATTCTCTGCATCGTTTCAGCAATTGTCATATTATATATTTAACCGTCATATATACATATAATTAAACTTTATTTTTAAGAGGCCACTGTATAAAATGGGTACAATAAGTGATATTTATAATTCAGTTTTGCGTGTAACTAATAAAAGCTTTAATACTTTATTGTTCTTTTTATAAACTGTGAAAAAAGTATGGAATCATAAAATAAACAAAAAACAATACAATTAATACAACATGAATCACAATAGTTGTGTAACTCACATTTTGTTTTGCACAGCTCTATAGATACACTCCTAACGTTATAGTTTAATATCAATTATAACAACAATTATACAAACACATTGACATTTAATATAATTAAATAGCATACACGCTCGACTTTATGTGTTTCTTAGAGCATTGTTTAATAACGCGTTGTTGAAAGAATGGTACGACTTAAACACATTTATCTGATAATTCTTAAATTGAGTTTAACATTCAAACTACGCCACCATGGGTAAATGTTATGATAACGTAATAATACAAATTTTGAATGTGACTGTGTAAATTATGTAGATTTTATAAGCAATCGGTTATGGTAAAATTAAATTAATAAATCACTCCAAATATATTTGTAAACTTGAATAATAAACGCATTCCCAATAAAAACGAAATATTTGCGGAAAGAATTGTAAGCGGACTGTAACGAATTTGGCGGTAATCATACGCATATACAAAAGAAGAATGTCGATGTTAACATATTAACAGGAGAATGTATAACTAACAAGAGGGATTCCTTAAAAATAAATATAACTTAAATGGGCAACGATTACAGTACTTACGTTTGTTTGGGGTTTCAGAAGTCCCTTCATTTGTTTTTATTTTTGGCCTTTCGATTGATATGGAAGCTTCGTTGCTCGTGTTGTATGTTTCGTAACAAGTGTAGTCCCCATACGTGTCTTCGTTGAGTTGTTTAATTATAATAATTCCACCATGTCCTGTATACAGTGGTTTTCTAATATTTTCTGCAAATGTTCCATTCAAGACGAAACAATCTCGCTCAGCAGTAAAACACTCAGCGAAAATAGTATCTTCATTGGTTGCTGTGTTTCTTTTCCGGAATGATATATCCTTGTTAAAAGTACATTCTATTATATCCAAATGACCATTCAATTTCGTGATATTAACCCCTTGATGCAGGAAATCTGAAAACAGTTTATATTGTCAATGCCAATAAGATGTCATGATTCTAAAAAAAGACGACACTATATAAAACAATACAACGCAGGACAACACAGCGAACCAACGTATTACAGAAAGAGATATATCGCAATGTACATGTTATCGTGTATATAGCCATTTTTTTTATTTTGCGGGTAGATTTTTATGAAAAAAAGTTACTTGTGTTTTGATTTCCTCCGTCGATAATCACAATGACTTCTCCGATACCATAATAAAGGACCTGGAATATTATAAATATATTAAATCATTTCCAACTTTCTATCAAATCTCATTTGCTAGTAGTATAGTATAACTAAACTCGCTTTTTAACATGTGTTTCAAATGTACTAAATTGTTATTTTTAACGGAATGTAATATCAACATGACATCGATAGGAAATAATTGTAAATACATTGACCCCACTAGGATTAGTTTAAACCTATTTATTTCAGCTCGATTGCATTGAAAGCCTAAGGCTTATATAAACACTCTCGAGTCCGTTTCCTGGGCCTAGAACCAGTACTTGGTGTCTTTGGGGAAGATCTAAAGACGCTCCCACGGTGGGGATCGAACCCGTGACCTCCCGGTCGCTAGGCGGACACCATATTCATTACACCACAGCGACCTTTAATCCCCACTAGGATTAAGACCTGATATACAGGATTTTGCCGTAACTTCTTTGCAATCACACCCATTTTATAACGTGTTTATTTTAGTTTATGTAAACAATCAACGTTTTAACATAACCCTTTTAACACAATTTTTTTAACAATATTTAAAGTGTCCAATCGTTCTGCTGTCGTAAAATTATAATTTAAGTCATACAATATTTGTTTTAATGTAATCATATATCTGTATTGCTATAGCGCGCCTTATCATTCACTTTTTTAATTTATGTTTGATTTTGTGACAAAAAATCAATTGTCAATTTGATAACGAGCCCCTTTAATGACTATGAACATCAACATAAAATCCAACACAAAACTGTAAGTACTCAGAAGTTTAGAAAGGACACATACTATTTTATTTGCTTTTTAAAAATGACACTTCGCTTTCATCACAATTATGTAAAATAACCAAGTCGAAGTCTTGACACAAGTAGTCCACAGCATGGAAATGGCGAAATTAGCACTCCAACGTTTTTTTCTAATGCTTAAATCGATACCAAATATGTGCTAGGCACCAATAAACAAGTAAAGCGACCATGCTAAACTCAGCGAAGCCCAAAATGGCTGATATCGGGGCGGACTCAAGATATAGGCGCTTGCTAAGATATTAACCAGGCTGTCTTGACATATAGACCGCGATCTTTGGGGATTTAACGATTGACAATTTAACCCCGATGGAATAAACATAGATGCAACCCGCCATATTTATCCCCGAAAAACACTCGCCCCATTGGGTTATACCGTTTTACATTAGGTACGCGTAGGGTAAACTTGACAGAAATCTCGAGTCTTGAAGACAGAGGCTACAACGACCTTGAACAAACTGTTGTGCTGCGCAACACAGCCAAATATGACACTTTGATTTGAACATAACATTTATGTTCAGCTCCGAGCAGCTTGTATCTTTGTAGTCATCACTAGCTTCTGATGGCCCTTTGAGTTATTCTTGTGGAGCCTGGGTTGGATCAGGAGAGCTATTGGCCAAAAACTCTCCACTATCAGAACGAAAGAGAAACCCGGTATCAAATTTGTGCACTGGAATGAAGAAGAGGTAGGAACACGGATACAGAATACGAAAATTATCTGTATATACACACTATCAACATCTGCCTAATACAGATAACAAACATGCACACAAGGAAACATTAAGCTCAGAGTGTTTAGAGCGTTAAGAAGCAATTGTCAAAGATATCAGAACCAATGAGCGATGGTCCTGTTCAGAAACAACTTGGACATCATTTAACAAAAATAACTAGATTGAGGTGACAGAGTTCATCTACAACAAGATCACCAACAATGCACACTAGAGTTGGTAAGGTTCTTCCCAAAGCAAGATATTATCATTAGACACAACCCAAGTTCCGAGACAGGGGCTTCATAATCGCTGGAAAATTTAAGACATTCTCAGAGTTTTAATTTGAGAATATTTGAGACAATTACTGTTATAAAACTGCAACGTCTATATAAACAAAGACCGTTTATTTGAAAACACATCATATAAATGTGTACATTTTCGATATATTAGCTTAAATGGTTTTCGATTTTCAAAGTGGAAAATAAATCTTGAATATCTTAAGTATCAATGACAATAACCATTAGCCGTCTACGCCCATTTTGTTTGAGATCCCTAGCAATGTCTGCCTATGAGTTATCTACATTACTTACGATAGCAAACTTTCGATAACAAATGTTGAACATTTATTTGTACATATCAAATTCCTTTTAATGTTTCAATTTAACTAGAGTTACTGACAAGACTTTTTTCTAGTTTAATAACTATGATCTGTTTCTTTACCAAACCATTTGTTATTCAACTCAATGCACAATTGTATGTTGATTTGAAATTATCAATAAATAACGTTCCAATTAGTCAATTAGTTACTTATTGTAGCCTTTGGCGAACAAAGAGAGACTCAAACCCGCTCGCCGAACGGAACAAATACCCCGGTGTAATGCCTACATAAAATGTCCTGTATAACTCTTTAATGCCAGAGGACGTTATTGAGATATGATAGTTTGACAAGATATGAGGCCATTGACCTCAATTGTAGACCTAGACCATAACA